>NC_047114.1:40367380-40667380 GCF_902500255.1 Thalassophryne amazonica
TTACAGCTAGGAACTGTTTTATCAAGCTATAAAAAAAACATTAAAAATAATTACCTTAAGCTGTTCAAAATACATTCCACATGGAGCAGGAAAGAGAGGAAAAATTGTCCAGATGAAACGGTCCTTTGTGATGCCAGAAGTAATTAGAGGTGTTTTCAGCATCCAAGGTTTGGCAGAAAATTATTAATCCACTACAAAATAATTATTTTATATAGAGTCCAGCGCACAGAGCAGGTGGAATTGTGTGTGCAAGAGGAGAGCTTTTCCAAAAACAGCCTCTCAGGTCCTGCGAAGGTGTCAGGCGCACGGATAATGGACTTTTTGCAGACTCGTAAGCACCACGCAAATGCCTCTAAGCCACCGCAGTAACTCAAACACAAACTGCGCCACGCTGTTGCTAAATTTTGAACATCTTGTAATTAGCGCCACGCTCAGAGAGGAGCCTCGTTAGCTGAAGATAATGCCTCTAAGAGCAACTCTGAGCCACTATACTGCCACGATAGCTCACGAAACAAAAAAACAGGGTGCGTGGCTCCTTCTTCACTCCTTCATTATTCGGTGGGACCGCGGCTTTAGTCTTCGTAAAACTCCTGCAAAAATGTGTCCACCCAATGGTGTTGGGTTGCTCACACAATTTAGCACTTATCTGGGGTCTTATTAAATCAGGTCCGTAGCCTTACAACTTAAGAAGGGGTCTTAAATTGGGGGTTGTATATCAAGTTGGGACAAACTGCTAAATTTGGCTCAAAGTGACAATTTAATTTATTTCATCACACTTAACTTGTTCGTCATCCGTTGGACACATTGTGTTTTTAACTGTTGCAGTCTGATCGCAATGTTTGGATTTATCAAATTGACTCACCAGAAGAAAGCTTGGATATGTCGATCAGTTCTTCCATTAGTTTGTACACAAGTGTGGGTGATAGTGTTAGTTTGGATGAATTAAACAGCACTGTGTTGGTTGCCTCTTGCCCCCTGTAAGACATGGGTGGATATAGAAAATGGTCATAAGTTTCTTGTCTTAAATCTATAGGACCAGACATGAGGCCCTGCAGAAACTAGCCATTTTCTTTCAACACAACAAAGATGAGTTCACTGATGGCACAGACACGACCCCCATAAAGTACAGTATTCTCCGGCTTCAAACATTTATTTAGAATCACTAATGCTGTTCAAGCTATAATCGGTAATTCTCCTTATGATTGTAAAATGTATTCTCAAACTGAAAGTTTTTTTTTTTTTTTTTTTTTTTTTTTTTGTCCTTTCTGACCTAGACAAAGTCGTGAGTCACCAAGTAAGTTTACACAATATTGTTCATGATTATACTGATGATGTTGAAGCAGTGGGTTGGGTAGATGACTTAAAGTGGATATGACACCTAAAAAATTAGGTAAAAGTGATATAAATATCAAAATATACATACAGTATATTAAGTTGAAAGTGGTTTTAATCATTATCACTGAGAAATAAAGTTTGTACAGCTTCTCAAAAGTGTGTTTCTTGGAAAGCATGATGGCAGCATTCCATCAGCGGTCACGTGATGCCGTAATGTCACAGCCTGTAGAGTCCCATATTTTTCTGTTCGATTGACAACAAGAACAGATAGACCTCAGCATGGACAGTGACGAGATCGAGAACTTTTCTGACTCCTCTTCAAGTGTGGATTGTTTCTGTGAGGAAATCGAGACTGACTTGGATCCTGAGGATGTCGCAGTAGTGATTAGACCCTATAGATTCGAGCCGTATCTTTCGGACGAACATTCAAACCAGGAGCATTGTGACGGCGAAAATAATGCCGACGGTGCTTACGGCGGAGCCGAAGTAGAGGCAAGAGACGTGCCAATTCCGATGGATTTTGAAAGGCTGCAGAATATAGAATGGTAAGCGAGGCTTTGAATTTTTTATTTATCTATTTTGATGCTGTTTATAACACTATAATTATAACATTTGATTCTAGTGTCTGTTTACCGCCTTTATTTTTCAAGACCCGTGATAGTATAGCTACTACTTGCGGACCACCGTCATTACCTTCGGGTTTTTGCCGTTTTCGAGTGCCTGGTATTGCATTCATCCACATTTAGTTACGTTATTTTCACGAAACAATAGGAAATAAACAGCAAAGGTTTCGAAAAAGATCGCAGAAAAGACTGTCTAAGCTTCATAGGCTTTGCCGTGGACGTCGGTGCCACAGGGAAAGATGCTTGGAACAGCCCCCGTCAACATAAACTTGTGACGTACATTTATCCCAAGCTGCTCCTTCAAAGCTGGGACGGCGTCAAAACACCCATCTTCAAAATGTGCACAGCACAACAAAGAATACACGGTCGGCCTCTAGCGTCCCCTTTGTCAGACCTAATCTTGTATAACGAACTTGCTGAACCCACTTTTCTGAGATTTTCATCCTGTGGAAACTTCAAAACGCTAAAACCTTTCACCCTTGTGTTTGTGCAATATACTGCGACACACTTGTCAGGCATATCGACAAACAAGTCCCTGAGAACTGTGTTTAATCAAAGTTTCTGCCACTAAAAAAGTGTAAACAACAGCCGCCAAGCGTGCTAGCCAATATGGTCTACAGGCAGTGAGGTATTTCCGGTTTCATGCTTAGCGGGAAGCTGGTCACGGGGCGTGCAGATTTTTCAGTGGCGGGACATTCATATGTTGTATATAACAAGAGAACTGTGTCCATTTTCCCAAAACGCTTAGGTTGACCGAATTATATAACCTTTGTTACATGTAATAAGACTATGTTGTCTTTAAGTGTCATATCCACTTTAAAGTACTTCACACCTTCACCAGGAGTTGGCTCTTCATGGCTGTACTGGAAACGCACGTTAAGAATTAATGAACCCGTTGCAGAGATGTCAGTTTATTGATGTTTGTATCTGCTTGTTTTTATCCAGCCGCCTTGTGTGCTGTGGAAGAGCCTCCGTATCCGTAAGTGTTGACTGCATGCTCCTCATTATGTGCTGAAATGTGCCTCTAATCTTTGAACTGGTCATAATTTAGTTGTGCCTGTTGAGAACTCACTGTGGTTCTGTGCGACAGGGAACAGGAAGCTGACTTCACGGGCTTAGAATTCCTTCCTCCTCCACCACTTTACGCTGACACCTTCTAATGGCAACAGTGGCCAATCCAGGGACGGTCTGTGTGGAAAATCTATATGTGACTGTTCACCCTCTTTAAAAAAAAGTGTTGAAATATCCCAACCATGTGTTTGACTATTTAAAATTGTGAAAATGTCATGATCAGCCAATGATGTGCAATATTTCTGCTGTCACATGTTTGATTGTACCTGTGTAGGTGTGTTTTCAGTTTGTGGTCTGCACAGTTTGAAGTTGAACTAAAGGTGACTGTGAAAGTGTACAAATTCGACTGTTGCACTTCGTCTAATTGGCAACACTATGAAGTAACTGACTTTTCACTTGTATGAGGTTATTTCTGATTACATATTTTTTTGTTTTTTCTTCCTGACTTGCATCCAATAAAAAAATATTCAACATTGCTAACATTGTACATGTGTGTCCACCTCCTTGCCAAATAGAGGAATAAATCCCAGAGATAATATCCTTCTTTGGGGTTTTTATTCTACAACAGTAATACAGCCAGAAGACCGATAAGTTTAAAAAAATTCTGTCAGTGACACCTTCTTGTATCCATGATAACTTTGAGAAAATTTGTGGGATTATTACCTCCGCTGACAAAGTTAGGCGGAGGCTGTGTTTCGCCCCCATTTTAACGAGGATTCATATCCTGATGAGCAACAACTGATTCAATTTTCAAGGTCAAAGCCAAGAAAAATCTTGGAATATTGTAAAAATCCCTATTCCTGAACATTGAACGAAGTTTCAAAAATTCACAATTGTCAAATTGTAATTTCTTTCATACTGAGTGTTATGTAGGATGGTATCCTTTATCAACAGTTTGATCTGATTACAGATTTTTGTGACCATTTAAATTTAACATTGAAAACCCCATTTAATGTATATTTACATCATATGTTAATCAAACATGCCCCAATCACACTCATATTTGAAAGTGAGGTGCAGACTGACACTCACTATCGCCTGCCAAAGTTTGATTTTGCTTGTGTATTTTGTGGACATTAGAATTTAATATTGAAAAGCCCATTTGGTGTACATTTTGCATTATATCTCAAACAAAAGTGCCTCAGTCACTAATTTTTCTGTTATGGATTTAACTACATACTGAAATTGGATGGCGGTTCCAATTTTATGTCTGCTTGTTATCTTCCAGTTATCAGTCGGAAACCAAGTGCCAAAAAGCAATGACAAATTGTGCCTAGCAGCGATAACCAATGTTCTGTGAAAATGATCTGAAAAAGAATTCAGAAACTAAAAAAGCTGATTCTTTACCGAGAATACATAAGCACACCAAACGCTCTCCCCGGTTTCTCTGTGATTAAAGTTGCACACATACTCACAGAGGCCACGTGGTTTTTAATATATAGATTCGATCAGTAACATTGCAATGTTTTTTTTTTTTTTTTTTATCTGTTACATTTTGTCTTGTGGCATCACAAAGATCTGACTGGAAGAGTCCAAGTCAGTTCTGACTTCTGTCTTTTGGTTGGTAGAGGTAATAGGTAGCTGGGTGGTATTACGTGCACAGTGGCGGCCCCAGGAAATTTTTGTTGGGGGGAGCTGAAGGGGGGCTGGGGTAAAAGTTGGAGGGGCTCCACAAAATGTCATTGACATGAACAATATATAGTAAATTGCTTTATAAATACCAAGGTACTGTATATGTTTTAGTCACCCGTGCTCCTCTAAAATGTGGTATCAATGCACACACACATTATTTAGAATGACTGCAAGTTCAGTAAACTTGCACATAGGTATAAATAAAGATAAGGGAAGTTTTAAGAGTGGCCGTAATAAATATTTAGGAAACCTAAATTTTTGGAGTATGGAGTTAAATTTGTCTCATTAATACTTGCAAATGGACAGAGGGCGATTTACAAATATCCTTTGATTTGTACACATGCTTGTGATCTACAAACACAATTTTTTTTCTGATTTGTGTATGGGTTTTTACAAATAAATGTTTATTTGCAAAACTGAAAATTCTGTTTGTGAAGGGATTCAGCATTGGTGGATCACCGAACACACACATTCATCACTTTGCTCAGTTACGCAATATTGAGACATTCTCAGCGCAAAACTGCAGTTGAAATTCACAAATATGTCAGTCGCTATTCACATTATTGGTAGAATTATTGGGGGGGCTGAGGGGGGAGCTTGGCACATTATTGGGTGGGTTTAAGCCCCTGCAAGCCCCCCTTGGCGCCGCCACTGTACGGTTTGAGATCACTGAGATTCAGGGAAAATGTAAATGATTCTAAGGCGTGTGCTAGATTTTACACTTTTTTTACTTTATTATTATTATTGAATGTGTGTAACGTAAAAATGCCTGGCATACCCTCAGCATCCTCCACATCCTGTAAGAGAACCTGAACTTGTTCATATAATAGGCGCTATGGCATTAATTGAATTAAGGGGAGGGGCTGGGGGCGTGGCTTTGCCTGGGTGGGCTGTCCTAAGACTCGCTGCCCCTAAAAAAGAGTGAAAGGTGCTTCACAAAGTTAGAAGCTGCAGCAGGTCCGAGTGGTGAATATTTAGCAACAGCTTTAAGACTTAAGTTACATGACGACTGTCGCGCAGTTTAGGCGTTAATGAATACCAGCTTTTTAATTTTTCTTTGAATTGAAGCCCGTCACATCCTTTAAATGCAGCGCTGTTTGATTTTTGAGAAGACAATGGCCGCCGTGGACAGCAGGAGTTCAGTCAACAACAACAACTGTAAAGACCACAGCAGGAGGAAGGTCCTGGTCGGGCTGGACCTCTTCTGTTTGTTTTTAGGTGAGTTTATCTCCCCTAAGTTTTCGTCCTCCTGTAACAGCAGCACCGTGTTCAGACTGGCTGAGTCTCTGGTGTATACGTTCACACTGGTTGAAGTGACACGAATTTACTTTTTTTGTGCACTATGGGCTTTTTTGTGGCGCATACATTCGCAATCCTGACTGAAATTAATTGAATCTTGCTTATTTGTCTGTTTTATTCTCTGATGTTTGTTTATTCACCTGCTCCTTCTCCACAAATGACAGATTTCAGCTTTTTCTGTAGTGTGAACGGCCAAATCCAGTTTTATTTACTTTGGTTGTGGGCCACTTGTGGGCGTTCTTAGTCATCACTGAAATTACTTGAATCTGATTATTATTATTTTTTTAAAATGTGCTTTTTGTTCTTTGCTTTTTGTTTGTTTGTTTTCCCTTTCTTTTTTGCCTGGCAAAGATTTGATCATTTTGTGTTGTGTGAACAGACAAATCAGATTTTACTGATACTTCATTTGGGCTACTTCACAGTTCTGCCTGAAAGGACTACAATGCAGGATTTTTTTTTTCTTGTATTTCTTTTAAGATGGACAGCTGCCATTCATGTGTCATCTGGATATTTACTCAAAAATGTCACGCTTCTACACGCTTCACTACTCATGTTGATATATTAACACAATCTCCAGTTGATTTCATCTAAACATCGACATCGCTCCTTTCTGAATGACTAAGAACCTTTAGCTACAGGCTTCTGGAATGAGATTGAGGACGAAGTCCAATATGATGTGGCATGTTCACACGACTCAGAAATGATTGGATCTGAGTATTATCACAATGCTTGCACTGTCAAAGATCTTTTATGGACGTAGTTTAATTCTGAGGTAGCATTCCTCCCCCCCCCCCCCCCCCCCCCACACACACACACACACACACACACACACAGACAAATCTGTGTAACATGGAAGTTATGTGCTATAACGCCAAATCAGGATGACAGTTATGTATCGAAAGGGCACATGATTACATTTTACCCTGACTCTGATTCATCTAGGATCATTTTATAGGTTTTTATTTTGGCTGCAAAACAGATGATTTAATATGTCTTCATTGTAATATTTACAGTCACATTTTAGCCATTGTCCTGTCTGCACAATGTGGTTTGCTTTTCTGGAAAAATCAAAAATAATTATACCCCTTTTGAAAGTCATATTTCTTCCACCGTGGGTCACATGGTGTGACATCATGAGCTGAAAACTGAACATCTACAGAGCGCCATTAATAGACATGAGCCACATTAAGTCAGAGTTGATTTAAAGACGTGTTTCGTTCATATGGATGCAAAATAATCAGGGTCAATGCACTTCAGCCATGAATGTGGACACAGTATTGCACGTGGGGTCCTCGAGCCAATTATAATGTGGCTTGTGATAATGTGAATGCTGGTCAGTTCTGATGTATGTGAGTGGTGTGAACATGCCAAATCTTTTTTTGTTTGTTTTTTAATACGGGGTGCATCATTGTGTGACTTTTCTCAATGACCTGGAGTATTATCACCTCTTTACCTCTGCTAACGAAGCTGGAGGAGGTTATGTTTTCACCTCTGTTTGTTTGTTTGATTTTGAACAGCCTTGGGCCCACAATTTTTCATATATCGTCATGAACGTTTTACAGAGGATTCATATCCTGATATGCAAAAACTCATTAGATTTTCAAGGTCATAGGTCAAAGGACAAAGTCAGGAAAAATCTTGGAACACTGGAAAAAGCCCCATCTTTGACATTGAATGAATTTTCAAAAATTATAAACTGTCAAAAAAGATCAAATTTGTTTCAAATTCATGAGTGTTATGTAGGATGGTATCCTTTATTAACTGACAAAGTTTGATCCGGACCTGATCCAGATTACAGAGTTTGTGACCATTTAAATGTAACATTGAAAAACCCATTTAATGTATATTTTACATTATATCTTAATCAAATGTGCCCCGATCACTCTCATATTTGAAAGAGAGATGCAGACTGGCACTCACTATCGCCTGACGAAGTTTGATTCTGTTTGGATCTGGACTGCTGAATTTTGGAACATCTTAATTTAATATTGAAAAGCCCATTTTGCATTATATCTCAATCAGAAGTGCCTCAATTACTCTCATTTGTGACAATGAGGTGCAAACTGACATTTGACACAGACATTTTTAGTCAAGATTACTCAATTTTCAAGGTCAAAGGGCAAAGTCAGGAAAAATTGGAAAAATCCCTGAATAAATTTTCAAAAATGCATAACTCTGTCAAAAAAAAAATCAAATTCTTTCATATTTGATAGTGTTATGTAGGTTGGTAGCCTTTATCGACTGACAAAGTTTGATCTGGCTCAAGATTACAGATTTTCTGGCCATTTAAAATTTACATTGAAAACCCTGTTTCATGTATATTTTACGTTATATCTTAAACAAACATGTCCCAATAACTCTCATATTTGAAAGTGAGGTGCAGACTGGTACTCACTATCGCCTGACGAAGTTTGATTCTGTTTGGATCTGGACTGCTGAATTTTGGAACATCTTAATTTAATATTGAAAAGCCCATTTTGCATTATATCTCAATCAGAAGTGCCTCAATTACTCTCATTTGTGACAATGAGGTGCAAACTGACATTTGACACAGACATTTTTAGTCAAGATTACTCAATTTTCAAGGTCAAAGGGCAAAGTCAGGAAAAATTGGAAAAATCCCTGAATAAATTTTCAAAAATGCATAACTCTGTCAAAAAAAAATCAAATTCTTTCATATTTGATAGTGTTATGTAGGTTGGTAGCCTTTATCGACTGACAAAGTTTGATCTGGCTCAAGATTACAGATTTTCTGGCCATTTAAAATTTACATTGAAAACCCTGTTTCATGTATATTTTACGTTATATCTTAAACAAACATGTCCCAATAACTCTCATATTTGAAAGTGAGGTGCAGACTGGTACTCACTATCACCTGACAAAGTTTGATCCAGATCTGATCCAGACTGTGGATTTTGCAGACATTTGAATTTAATATTGTAAAACCCATTTGGTATACATTTTGCATTATATCTCAAGCAAAAGTGCCTCAATCACTCTCATTTGTGACAGTGAGGTGCAAACTGGCACTCTCAATGAATAGACTATGTTTGATCTGCATCTGATCCGTATTGCAGATTTAACAGCTATTTGATTTTAAAATTGAAAAGTTGTTTATTTTGTATTTTAGCTTATGAAAAGCCACTTCTTACAGGAGTTTGACCTTGAAATTTTTTTCCAGTGTAAAAATATATGGAATTGGAAACGTGTTGGTGAAGGTTTACCTTCTCCGAATGTGGTGCTCTAATTACATATTGATTTGACCCAATTTGATAAACGGGTTTAGATTAGTTACAGGTCAAATCAAACATGAACATGGGCCATCCAGACCAAAAACTCAGATTTAACTGACACATACAATGCATTTTAAAAAGAACAAAAGCCAAATTATCTCTTATTGAAGAGATTGGACCAGAATTAATTTTCCCTCATGCAGCTCTTCATATTGTACTTTACCATTATGTGATTCCTGTATTCACCACAATTTTTTGTTTGCAGTGGGTCTAAGAAATTTCCAATACATTCATAAATTTTCATGTCATGTCAGTATGTTTTTCACTTATTTTAACAGCTTCCAGCTTTTGTACTACGTTTTATTCACATTTGGATTGGGGATTGTCTCTTTAATTTTTTTGTACATTTAAATACATATTAAAATATAGCATTTTTTTTCCAGAACTTTGATGTATGTATTATCCGTGGCAGTGCCAGACAGGCTTGCCCGCACATATGGTTATAATGGCTGTAAGTTACATAGTTTCCAAAGGTTATGCTCACAAAATGAATTTCTGTATGTCCCGTCAAAGGAGAAACTAATGAATAAAGTGCTCCAGGAGGGATATATTTCTTGGTTTCCACCCACACCTGTACTGTACCTCCGCTCTGGCTCATTACACTTTCCAGAATGTCTTATGTTGCTCACCAGCAGGAATTCTCATGATGTGAACATCTGGCAAAATATATTTTTTTGGCGGAGGGAAATAATTAAGGGGAAGACGTGAAAAGGTCAGGCCTTTGTATTTGAGATGTTCTGCAGCTGCACACTCTGGGTGAAATTATTATTGTGTGTAGACGCAGTCCTTCATCGATTCTTGAGTCACCTACAGAAGATTTGTCAGCCGTCAGGGGCTTTGACGTTTAACCATGTGACTGCTTGCTAATTGTTTTTTATTCTGTAATTCCATGTGTTTCAAGTGTGTGCAAAGATTTGTTTGAAATCCCAGCATAGCTTTGTTCAGATATTAAAGCAGCATTTTTAGCAGAATGCAGATGATACAGTTACATTCAGTGCTGGAGGTTAAACTTTTTCTCCATGGCTTTCTGCACAGTATCTTGCATGTTTAGCATGTCACCAGTCTGTAGGTGAAGATAAATCCGTTACACCAGCCCTTGGAGCATGCCCAACATTTATTGTCAGAATGTCTGAAGGTAAGAATGTAAAATCTACTTAAAACCTATTATAGAACCTTTTCTCTTGCACCACGCACTGGACGTGAACTGCAGTGATGAGTGAGGGAGGCAGATGAGATCTCAATTAACATGAAGAAATGGTAGTGAAGGGGTGTCTGAAATCACATTACAAAATTATAGGAGGCACAAATAAAGAAACTATATTGTATAACAGCTGAGTAGATCCTTGTCATTTGATTGGTGGCTTGTACGAGGTCTGTGAGAAAAGTAACGTACCTTTTTATTTTTTTCAAAAACTATATGGATTTGAATCACGTGCGATTACATCAGCCAACCTTGAACCCTCGTGTGCATGCGTGAGTTTGTGCCAATCCGTACACACGTCTTTCATTACAAAATCTCCTTTAACAGTGGAATGTCCGGATAATCTGCTGATCCCGACCTCTTCTGAAAGTTATCTGTTCTCTCACGACGTCCTGGGTCAACAGAAGCTTAAATGTGACGACGGCGCCTCCGAGCGCAGCGCGACGTCCCGCTCCGTGGGAAGTCCTTAAAGCGACAGTAACACTCCATAATCTCTCATCAGCCATTAAAATTTTCACCGAAAACCAGCTGAATTTCTTGAATGGTGTCCACTTCGATGTGACTCACAGGTTCTGAAAAAATTTTGATAAAGCAAAGCGCCAGTCTCTCAGCAAGTTGTCAGACAAAGGGATTCCGACAGGAGGGGTGGACCACTCCTCACTCAAAGCCTGCCCACAGGCGAATGACATAACCGACAGGCGTGAAAAAACTCTCGCATGCCCACGAGGGTTCAAGCTTGTCTGACGCAATCACACCTGATTCAAATCCATATTGTTTTTGAAAAAAATAAAAAGGTCCGATACTTTTCTCACAGACCTCGTATGTCACGTGACATGGATTATTCATACCATTCGCTGTTGTGCTTCATTGACCGTGCAATAGTTCTTTTTTTTTTAGCATGCAATTTTGGTGCTATATGAAATGTGCTATTGCACGCCCCGACCACCATGCATGCTCACACTACCGGGGGCGGTGTTTAGCTAAACATAGCGGAGTTTGTTTTGCTGGCAGATCACGATTTGAAGGTGCTAATTGATGCTGCTAATTCTTCTAAAAACACACACACACAAAAAAAAAAAAATCCACTACACTGTAAGGATTCTGTAAGCATGACGAGCTGTTAGGATGAAAAGCTGGACAAATTTCTGACATGATTTTTCACTGGACTGAGAAACTACATGAAGTCTGGGGTTTTTTTGGGGGGGGGGGGGGTTTGGAAGTACTCAAAGTCAATGCATGGCATCATGGACTACATCATCGCAATTTTGTAGTCCAATTTAAAGTTTGTGTTGCACTGTTAAGCACCAGTGGAACACCAAAATGTAAGTCCCTTTTTTGATGTTTATAAATTAATAAAATATCAAATGACAAGGATAGATTTTAGCCGTCATATAAAACAAATATGAATGTTTTTAGATTCATTAAATGGAACAATTATTTCATGAGTTGACAGATGGAATGTTTCATTCAACGAGGCTTGTTGAATGGAACGTTCCGTTGAACTCAAAAACATTCATTATTTGTATAATATATCATGTATGGCGGGAACCTTAAATGCCAGTGGTTTTACATACATGCATGCACCATCTGTTTGCTTTCTCTAAGGATGAGAGTCACTCTCCGATCAGCGGTTTTCTGACTTTTGGAATTAATTTAGTTACCTGTCAATATAATTTCAAATCCGGTCGCATTTATTTTTCAAATCAGATGCATATATTATCTCTCTCATTTAGTTAGCATATTTGTTATTATGCTTTTTATTTCTTTTAATATTTCTTTTAATTGTTCTTTTTAATCTCTTAATTCATTTTAATTTGTTTTTGGGTTGTTTTGTGTGAAGCGCCTTGGGGTGATGCTGTCGTGAGTTGGCGCTCTGCAAATTGAATAAATTGAAATGAAACTTGGTGAGAAAAAATTGAGGTGTGATTTGTTTGTGACAGTTAAATGAGCCAATGGGTGTCGCTGTTACTGAACAGCGTGGTGTGCATGAGGCTTGCAGTATGTAGAAGAGCTGCTAATAGCTTAGCACCTCGTCCCACAGTTTATTGGTGTCTCTAAATGTAAATAAAGCCAGTTAATGAAACAAAGGCTGGGTAGTTAATGACAGGGTAGGGGTACCCTAAGCGGTAAAAACTTTACTTTTCCTGAAAAACATCTCTCGTGCGAGATCTTGCATATTATGGGATGGTGGTAAGTGGGGAAAAAAGTTGAGTTTGGACAGTTTTTTTGTGTGTGTGTGTGTGTGTGTGTGTGTGTGTGTGTGTGTGTGTGTGTGTGTGTGTGTGTGTGTGTGTGTGTGTGTGTGTGTGTGTGTGTGTGTGTGTGTGTGTGAGGAAAATATGCTGGAAAGGATAAAAAATGAAGATGGCAAGTGTGTCCGAGAAATCGGTAACTGGCATCCCATCCAAGGAGTGTGGTGGACTGTCTTCCACTTAATGTTCTCCAGGTACAGTACCCACCTGATGGGCCACTAGTTTTACTAAAAATAATTGTAACAAGCAGCTTTGAGTTTCATCTTGATCCTCTGATGGATGGAGCTTGACCCTTGTTAGTAATGCAGAGTGGAATGCTGACATTTAAGGCTTTTATGCTCATACCCGCTGGAGTGATCAGGTTCACGTCACCTTTAAGCTGTATCAGGTGGCTTTCATGTATTCCAGCTATAATCACCTTACACTTGTATGGGCTTTTGCCTTAGTAAAGCACTGGACAGGATTTTAACCAGAGATTATTGTTTTCAGTTGTGAAAACAGGAACGTAACTCTAAAATAGACAACAGGTTGTGCTATATCAAATCAACAAGTCTGAAAAAAAAATACCCGCTCAGATTATTAATCATCACTGGTGTTAATGCTTGACAGATTTTTGACAATTAATACATTGCCAGTTTGAAAAAAAAGAAGTTATTTTCAGGCTTTTGAATGAATTCATGAAGACGCAGTAAGTTTCTGTTACTGAAACAAGTATGTGGCAATTGTAGAACTGTCATTTATGTCTTGGGAGAATTTGCACAGCAAAAGGGCATGAAAATCTTATAAGACGGCTCGGCAAGAACACCATATTTTTTTCAGATCATTTTCATGTGTCTAAGAATATGGTAAAAATATGAAAATGAGTAACTGCTTATGTAGTGAAACGAGAACAGTGTGTGTACACACACACACACACACACACACACACACACACACACACACATATCCAGCGGAGTAAAAAAGTATTTAGTCAGCCCCTGATTGTGCAAGTTCTCCTACTTAGAAAGATGAGAGAGGTCTGTCATTTTCATTGTAGGTACACTTCAACTATGAGAGACAAAATGAGAAAAAAATCAAAATCATATTGTAGGATTTTTAAAGAATTTAATTGTAAACGATGGTAGAAAATAAGTATTTGGTCACCCACAAACAAGTAAGATTTCTGGCTCTCACAGACCTGTAACTTCTTCTTTAAGAAGCTCTTCTGTCCTTCACCTGTTACCTCTATTAATGGCCCCTGTTGGAACTCGTTATCTGTATAAAAGACACCTGTCCACAGCCTCAAACAGTCAGACTCCAAACTCAACCATGGCCACGATCAAAGAGCTGTCGAAGGACACCAGGAAGAAAATTGTAGTTGTGCACCAGGCTGGGAAGAGTGAGTCTACAATAGGCAAGCAGGTTGGTGTGAATAAATCAACTGTGGGAGCAATTGTAAGAAAATGGAAAACATACAAGACCATTGATAATCTCCCTCGATCTGGGGCTTCACGCAAGATGTCATCCCGTGGGGTCAAAATGATCATGAGAACGGTGAACAAAAATCCCAGAACTACACAGAGGGACCTGATGAATGACCTGCAGAGAGCTGGGACCAAAGTAACAAAGGCTACACACTACACAGAGAGGGACTCAAATCCTGCAGTGCCATGCGTGTCCCCCCGCTTAAGCCAGTACGTGTCCTGGCCCGTCTGAAGTTTGCCAGAGAGCATATGGATGATCCAGAAGAGAACTGGGAGAATATCATGTCTTGAGATGAAACCAAAATAGAACATTTTGGTAAAAACTCTACTCGTCGTGTTTGGAGGAAGAAGAACGCTGAGTTGCATCAGAAGAACACCATATCTACTGTGAAGCATGGGGGTGGAAACATCATGCTTTGGGGCTGTTTGTCTGCAAAGAGGACAGGACGACTGATCCGTGTTAAGGGAAGAATGAACGTGGCCATGTATCATGAGATTTTAAGCCAAAACCTCCTTCCATCAGTAAGAGCATTGAAGATGCAACGTGGCTGGGTCTTCCAGCATGACAATGATGCCAAACACACCGCTCGGGCAACAAAGGAGTGGCTCCATAAAAAGCATTTCAAGGTCCTGGAGTGGCCAAGCCAGTCTCCAGACCTCAACCCCATAGAAAATTTGTTGAGGGAGTTGATAGTCCATGTTGCCCAGTGACAGCCCCAAAACATCAATGCTCTAGAGAAGATCTGCATGGAGGAATGGGCCAAAATACCAGCTTACTTATTTTCCACCATAATTTACAAATAAATTCTTTAAAAATCCTACGTGATTTCCTGGATTGTTTTTTTTTTTCTCATTTTGTCTCTCATAGTTGAAGTGTACCTATGATAAATATTACAGACCTCTCTCATCTTTCTAAGTAGGAGAACTTGAACAATCATGGACTGACTAAATACTTTTTTGCCCCTGTGTGTGTGTGTGTGTGTGTGTGTGTGTGTATGTATATATATATATATATATATATATATATGTGTGTGTGTGTGTATATATATATTATATGTCACCCATGACAGGAAAAAAAAATCTACGCTGATGGAGTTGCTCTCAAAGGCAGGTATTTTCTTTTTTTTTTTTTTAATGATACATGTCAGGTTTTGAATTTTTGGCCATATTCAGACCATTGTAGGAAGAAAGAAGTATGTAAAATATACCTGATCTCCCCCACCAAAAAAAAAAAAGTGTAGCTTTAGTCAAACCGTTTTAAACCTGTACATGCCACACTGTAGGAGCTATGAATACTGGACATTGGACAGAAAGACTCATTAAGCAAAAGGCATAAAATTTATTGAAATGTTTAAAGCGCTACAATTTCACAATTATTGGAGATACAAAGCCAATATTTGGGATGTGATATAGGAGCCATGTGAATGTTTTCAGGGGAATCTGAGAGGGTGACTTGACCTGAGACCCTTTGGGTGATTTGTCACAGAATGACCTTTGACAGAAAAGTCTCAACTTGTCTTTTGGCTGTCAGTTAGTCCCTTAGGTCCTTCATTGATCTGAAAAATGTTAAATTTGGACTAGTTCTGCCTTCTCAGTTATTAAGATTTGCCCTCCTCTCAGTTGGAGGTAATTAATGGGTGGCCATTAATACCCTGATGGAGGTAGTTGACAGCTCCAAAGGTGCTACGAGAATTCCCGTTAAGTATGTAGACTCTGACAGGGGCTCATTGTCTAACTTGTCCAGCCACAGTTTCATAATGAACTAAAAATAGTTTCAGCTTCAGATAACATGAGATCTCTAACAATATGCTAAATAAAAACTCCTCTCACACTCATCCTCCTTCCCCACTTTACAAGCATGTGTTCACACAAACACGCACAGTGAAAATACAAGGCTGCATTCAAAACAGCATGTAGCATTTGGAATGAATGACATTTGTTAATGTCAGTATTGCCCACCTGTCCAAACACAATTTTATCATTGTCAATGGATGACATTACTGAAGGAATTGTCATTGAAAAGTGACTTTAATGTTAGCTGCCTGTCTTGTTGCTAATGTCAACCTACAGTGTATCAATCAATCAATCAATTTTTTTTTTATATAGCGCCAAATCACAAACAAACAGTTGCCCCAAGGCGCTTTATATTGTAAGGCAAGGCCATACAATAATGATGTAAAACCCCAACGGTCAAAACGACCCCCTGTGAGCAAGCACTTGGCTACAGTGGGAAGGAAAAACTCCCTTTTAACAGGAAGAAACCTCCAGCAGAACCAGGCTCAGGGAGGGGCAGTCTTCTGCTGGGACTGGTTGGGGCTGAGGGAGAGAACCAGGAAAAAGACATGCTGTGGAGGGGAGCAGAGATCGATCACTAATGATTAAATGCAGAGTGGTGCATACAGAGCAAAAAGAGAAAGAAACAGTGCATCATGGGAACCCCCCAGCAGTCTACGTCTATAGCAGCATAACTAAGGGATGGTTCAGGGTCACCTGTATCTGGAAAGTATTCACACCGCTTCACTTTTTCCACATTTTATGTTACACCCTTATTCCAAAATGAATGAAATTCTTTCTTTTCATCAAAATTCTACACACAGTACCCCATAATGACAACATGACATGAAAAGTGTTTTGTTTTTTTGTTTGTTTTGTTTTTTAGCAAATTTATTAAAAATAAAAAACTAAGAAATCACACGTGCATAAGTATCCAGCACCCTTTGCCAAGGGTCAAAATTGAGCTCAGGTGCATCCTGTTTACACTGATCATTCTTGCAATGTTTCTACGGCTTAATTGGTGTCCACCAGGGGTAAATTCAGTTGACTGGACATGAATTGGTAAAGCACACACTTGTCTACATATAAGGTCCCACAGTTGACAGTGCAAGTCAGAGCACAAACCAAGCATGAAGTAAAAGGAATTGTCTATAGACCTTTGAGACAGGATTGTCTCAATGCACAAATCTGGGGAAGAGTACAGAAACATTTCTGCTGCTTTGAAGGTCTCAATGAACACAGTGGCCTCCATCATCTGTAAATGCAAGAAGTTTGGATACACCAGGACTCTTCCTACAGCTGGCTGCCTGTGTAAACTGAGTGATCGGGGGAGAAGGGCCTTAGCAGGGAGGTGACCAAGAACCCTATGGTCACTCTGTCAGAGCTCCAGCATTCCTCTGTGGAGAGAGGAGAACCTTCCAGAATGGTAACCATCTCTGCACCAATCCACCAATCAGGCCTGTATGGTAGAGTGACCAGACTGAAGCCACTCCTTTGTAAAAGGCACATGGCAGCCCATCTGGAGTTTGCCAAAAGGTGCCAAAAGGACTCTCAGACCATGAGAAACAAAATTCTCTGGTCTGATGAGTCAAAGATTGAACTCTTTGGAGTTAATGCCAGGCATCATGTTTGGAGGAAACCAGGCACCTACAGTGAAGCATGGTGGTGGCAGCATCATGCTGTGGGGATGTTTTTCAGTGGCAGGAACTGGAAGACTAGTCAGGATTGAGGGAAAGATGAATGTGTACAGAGACATCCTAGATGAAAACCTGCTCCAAAGCACTCTTGACCTCAGACTGGGGTGACTGTTCATCTTTCAGCAGGACATTGACCCTAAACACACAGTCAAGATATCATAGGAGTGGCTTCTGGACAACTCTGTGAATGCCCTTGAGTGCCCCAGCCAGAGCCCAGACCTGAATCTGATTAAACATCTCTGGAGATATCTGAAAATGGCTGTGCACTGACGCTTCCCATTTAACCTGATGGAGCTTGAGAGGTGCAACAAAACTGTCCAAGGATAGGTGCACCAGGCTTGTGGCATCATATTCAAGATGACCTGAGGCTATAATTGCAGCCAAAGGTGCATAAATAAAGTATTGAGCAAAGGGTGTGAATACTATTGTACATGTGATTTCTTAGTGTCTGTCTGTCTCCATCTGTCTGTGCTCAGCATAACTCCAGTCCTATTACTACCAGGGTCTTCAAATTCACAGGGAACATTCTTAGGACACAGACCTTGGACAAGTTCAAAGATGGTGAACCTTGAGTTATTTTAAGAGGTCAAAAGGTCACATTCTGTATCTCATTTGTATGCTATGAATGATAGAAATCAGTTTTTTTTATTTTGGTGTGTGTATGTGTTGGGGGGGGGGGGGGGTGACAGCCAATCAGAGTAGAGAGGCACTGTGACATCGCTGGCTGGTTTCTCTCTGGCTACTAATTCAACATGGTGGAATCTTCTCCCAAACTGCTGCATTTCTGTGTAAATATAACATGTTTCTCATATATTATGCAAAAGCTAGGGAGAAATAAACACTTCTAAAACTGAATACACTGTTTTTGTAACCTGGTAACACCTCTGGAGTGATCTCACATACGTCATCGTGCACAGTCAAGGGTAACTTGTGGTCTTTTCAAATGCTCATGTATGAGCACACACGCACAGTCCTGCAGATGCTGTTAAAACATAAATGAAATATTGTTTATGATTGATTGATTAATTGAGTTTATTCTGCAGCATTAATATAAACATATAGTAGGGCAGCATAGCAAAACAATTGTTCATTTTGTGATAAAATAATAGAATTTGGCACCAATATTCTAAATTAACTGTTTATTTTCAGATATGGAGCTATCCTGGAGCTGACCTCTGAGTTGCAGGGGCCAGTAAAGAATTACACAGGAGTCAAAATTTTAAAAAGCTCTAATCTTGTTGAAAACTGTACAACATTATTTGTCTGATCATAACAATTGGAAAAAGGTATAGTTTGGACTATCTTTGACTATCTGAATGTTATTGGGTAAAAACAGCAAAAAAAGGTGACCGAGGTCAGTATCTGTTTGTAAAGGGGACAAAAGTTAAAGTTCTTTCCAATTTTAGTAAAAAGTGATGCAAATTATTGGTTGAGCTAATAGGATTAATAAATGAAATAGTTTTGACTGTGTTGAATGCTTGGTGTCCAAAGTAATGGTCAAACAAGGTCAATGTCCATTGGATTCTATGACATAGTATGTTTCCCCATAACATGATAACTAAGCATGACAGATGGTGCAAACTATAAATACTACAAACTACTAAATATTTAATCACGATTGGCCATAGTTAATTTGTGATTAATTGCAAATATTTTATTTTGTTGTTTTATCTACAGTCCGAGCTGCGTTTATTATTTATTTTAAATTAAGAAAGCAGTTTTTTTTTTTTTTTTTTTTTTTTTTTTTGTCTCATCAATTTCACTTTTTGATTTGTAGGCATTAGTACTGACTGAATTATGTTTTAATTGTTTATTGTTGTTGTTTTTTGTCTGTTTAAAAAAGCAGTTTTAAATTGCCTTCAAAAGTGGGCCTTTACTCTAATGGGGGGTGGGGGTGCCCTTTTGACTCTTCTCTGGAAGAAAATTCTTCTTTTTTCTTTTTTGTTGTGGAAATTGCTTCCTGATTGGACAGATCACAGGTCATGTCACACTCGCCATTCATCAAACAGATTGTGTGGCAGCTCTGCGTCTGTTACTGCTTCATGCTCATGAAACGGAGGGACACTGAAACACACATACAAATCAGCAGTGTGTGTGTGTGAGCTGACACTGCTTATAATAAAGCAGAGACAACATGCGTACACTTATTTCTTGACTTGGATTTTAGTAATCCCGATACAGTTAATTTAAAAAAATGTCTTGATCAGGCATTTCTGCTAAAGGAAGTGTGTTTCTGCTCATCACCCACATCGTTAATGCTGATTCGCTTCTTGGTGTCTCAAACTACGGGGTGGGCTGAGGGTCAGAAAAATTAGTGGCATCAAAAGGAAGTTAATTCAAGATAATTTCCATTACAACTTATTAGAACTGTATTGTTATTGCACAGTGTCACTGAATATACTGAAGTGAAAGATGCTGTAATGTCATATGAAGATAAAATGCAATAATCAATTATTGTTAATATCAGTATGCATATTTTTTTTTAAATTTCAGCACTTTTTGGTACTATAAATATATTTTGATGCTCACATTCGTGTAGTTTAATTCAGCAGTACTTTCAGTGCTGGACTTTTCGTTGATGCTTATTCAGTCTGCTGGTACACTCCTGTCCAGTAGATGGTGGTATTGCACCAGCAGGTTTGCCAACAGTCATTAGTTACAAGAAGAACAATGCTAACTTAGATCAACTTTACTTATCAGTGATAACTTCTGCAGTAACTATCTGTTCGTTCTTGTACTTTGACGTTAGAAGTGTTTGGACTGTTGGGTAACGGGAGTGGATGCTGCAATGTTTGTTCATGTTACTTATTTCAAACAATGTTCTGAAAACACCTCCAGTGTGCCCATTTGTAAGGATGTGGGGGGATCTATAGGGAGTTGACTTGTGGTTCCAGAAGCACATTGTTTGAGATCTTTTATAGTACGAGAAGGTTACATTATTTTTGGCTTGTTATCGAACTTAGTGGCCCTTCGAATTTCTAAATGAAGGGTGCAGGGTCCAGGGAAGTAACCAGTGTACCCTACAGTGACTCCTACAGGTGTGGAGGCACTAGTGATCACACTGATTATATGAGGGGTGAGAAAATCAATACATTATTGTACTCCCACCAATTCTTTGGTGGGGGGTTCAGCCCTTTTAATCTCCATGTCAGAGCCTTCTATTGGCAGAGGTACGTGTTGTTTTGATATGTTAGTAATATAAGAAATGCATCTATTTTAAACACTACCAATGAAATGGAAATGTGGTGCTGTTTGACTCAAAAGGGAAAATCTGGTTTTCTCTACCACAGTGAAGCTATGGTAGAGTTTGTCAGCAGGTTAGAGTGACATACCAACACTGGTTATGTAGTAGCTGCCGCCTTGAGCATGAGTCTTGAAGTAAAAACAACTGCATCAGTGTAAACGCCACAACTGTCTCAGACATGTGTACATTAACGTGCCAGACAGAGAGAGATCCCTGCAAGTGGAAAAATTGAGTCTGTTTGTTTTAATAGTCACACTTGGTGTTTGGCAAATGCCTCCAAAAGATGATGGGGGTTTAAATTGAACCTGAGGGTTCTGCACTGATTCTAGTTTCCATGTACTGCAGCTACACAGACCTGCCAGTGCTGAAGCAGGAGAAAGGGAAACTGGGAAATTCTAAGTCAGCCTTAAGTTTTCTTCTACATATGAGGGGAAAAAAAAATCCATTCTTAACTCAGCGGCAAACCACTGTAGGTCAAAACAGGAGACACCTGATGGTGACATTAGAAATCACTGACCCTCTCCAGTAGGACTTGAGTGACAAACTAAAGGAAAAACTAACTTAAAGTGCACTTTAGTCCACCTGGTGCAGTGGAGTGTACAACATAACACTGGTTGTTTACAACAGATACCATCAGAATTTTTCTGCCTGGTTACAGCAGATAGATGGTTGTTTTCGAGATGTGGGGATCGAGCAGTTGCTTGCCATCTAAGACCCAAGGCAATTCTGTGGTGTTGTGGGTGTGGCGAAACACAGCATCAACACATGCTCCAAGACTTGATTTGATTTGCCCATGTTCTGTAAATCACAAGTAATACTTCGCTCATTTGTGGGCCAATGGGTGTTAGTATAAAAACAAGCTGTGCTCAAGTACAGTGTTGGAACATTGCTGTCATGATGCAGCAGAAAGCAGTTGTGCTATATACCACCAAAGACTTGGTCTAAAGTCAAGCACAGCGATTTCCTACTATTCTGATATTCATAAATCAAATCAATTTTATTTATATAGCACCAAATCACAACAGTTGCCCCAAGGCACTTTATATTGCAAGGCAAAAGCCATACAATAATTACAGAAAAACTCCAACGGTCAAAACGACCCCCTATGAGCAAGCACTTGGGGACAGTGGGAAGGAAAAACTCCCTTTTAACAGGAAGAAACCTCCAGCAGAACCAGGCTCAGGGAGGGACAGTCTTCTGCTGGGACTGGTTGGGGCTGAGGGGAGAGAATCAGGAAAAAGACATGCTGTGGAAGACAGCAGAGATCAATCACTAGTGATTAAATGCAGAGTGGTGCATACAGAGCAAAAAGAGAAAGAAAGACTCAGTGCATCATGGGAACCCCCCCAGCAGTCTAGGTCTATAGCAGCATAACTAAGGGATGGTTCAGGGTCACCTGATCCAGCCCTAACTATAAGCTTTAGCAAAAAGGAAAGTTTTAAGCCTAATCTTAAAAGTAGAGAGGGTGTCTGTCTCCATGATCCGAATTGGTAGCTGGTTCCACAGGAGAGGAGCCTGAAAGCTGAAGGCTTTGCCTCCCATTCTACTCTTAAAAACCCTAGGAACTACAAGTAAGCCTGCAGTCTGAGAGCAAAGCGCTCTATTGGGGTGATATGGTACTAAGAGGTCCCTAAGATAAGATGGGACCTGATTATTCAAAACCTTATAAGTAAGAAGAAGAATTTTAAATTCTATTCTAGAATTAACAGGAAGCCAATGAAGAGAGGCCAATATGGGTGAAATATGCTCTCTCTTTCTAGTCCCTGTCAGTACTCTAGCTGCAGCATTTTGAATGAACTGAAGGCTTTTCAAGGAACTTTTAGGACAACCTGATAATAATGAATTACAATAGTCCAGCCTAGAGGAAATAAATGCATGAATTAGTTTTTCAGCATCACTCTGAGACAAGACCTTTCTAATTTTAGAGATATTGCGCAAATGTAAAAAAGCAGTCCTACATATTTGCTTAATATGCACATTGAAGGACATAACACAGGAATTAACCTATTTGCATGATATATGCCATAAATTATGCACCATAGTTCATCAGTGCCCAACATGTCTCAGTAAGGTCACCACATGCCACCAGAACAACTTCAGTTCACCTTGGCATTGATTCTACAAGTGTCTGGAACTCAACTGCAGCAATGGACCACCATTCTTCCAACACCTTATTTGGTGTTTTAGCATCCTGTCTCACTGGATGCTAAAACACTGTTGGAAAGCAGTTGGCGATGTGAATTAGCGACCAAACACGCAAACGAGCAACAGTGTCACAGTTGATATCTCACTGAAATGGCCACTCGCAGCTGAACACAAATGACACATTTGCACACAGTGTTCAGCTCTTATTATCCATGTGAACAGACTGTGGAACTGTCCCCACTATTCCCAATAATGGTAAAATAAATTAAATAATGTCCACAGAGTGTCTGCAGGAGATCCGAAGTGGATCTACATGTTGATTTGATGGACATATGATGTCATGTTTCCACAGCATAGCATTTAGCAGAAAGATTTTTTCCAGTTTAAAGATATATATGTGCACTGTGGGAGCTGGAACTGAGCAGTGTGCCATTTAATGAAAGCATGTGGTCATATTTTATCTCATCGTAGGTCCCTCACAATGAACACATCAAACAACTCCCACCGCTTGGCTGCAAACACTCTCTGTAGCCCGGAGAGGGTTTGCAGCCATGTAGAGGGCTCTGATCTAAAGTGGTTGTTTTTGGTTCACCACCCCTATGAATATGTGTAACACCATTTTACAGTGCAGGCAGCAAGCAGAATTTTGTTAATAATCACCAGCTTTGAATTACGGCCTGCCTCATTTATGTGCCGGATCTGAGCACAGTTTAAAAAATTAACTCCTGGGCATTTAATAAAGGAAGTACGGTACCCACTTTCCTCGAATCGGTGCGTGTCAGTGCTGAACTTCACTTCGTCCCTCTGTTGCTGCTGGGCGCATCCTGCTCTGTCCGGTACATGCGAGAGGTTTTAATTGAAATGCATTGCGATCAGATAGGACATTTTGTACGATGTGAGCGAAAATCCGTTATACACAATCTGGTGTATATGGTGTTTATTAAATAGAAAACCATACAAAAACACTGGGACTTTTGCATTTGTCTGGTGAGTGTGAGTATTCAGTTTATATCGAGACGTTTAGGCGAGTTTTACTGTATATCAAATATTTTAAAATACTAAGCATTGGATACATTGTTTTCATTGTTCTTAAATTATTTTTAAAAATGGAAAGTAAAGTGATATGTCTCCCCTGTTTTTGCTGATATGAACTGTAAGTTTTGAGCCGTTACGCCCTAATCAAACCATTCGGTGTGCTCTCCTGCCCTGTGGATGGTGGCGCTCCTTGGGGTTCTACTTTAATTTATTCAGGTTTCTTCTTTTTATTTGTCACTCTTCTGTATGTCATCTTGTCTTTGTGTTGATGTGAGCTAGCACTAATGGCATATCCACGCCTGCTGACTGACTGGTGATATTGTTGTTGGCGGGACTTGGAAGAGAGTAGGAGGGAAAATCCCAAGACGTATTTGATGCTGATGCTGCACTGTTAGACGGATGGAAGAGGTCAGAGGTCCGAGGAAAAGGAAAACCCAGCAGACTCTGTGAAAATACAGCCTGACAAGGTCTGATTTTGGTCATGGGATTTTTTTTTTTTTTCTCCCTCTCTCTTCTCGCTTTCCATTCGGTTGTTGGAGTGTCTTGACCCATGGAAGATCCTTAAAGGTTGTGGGCAGCTACACTTTATTTCATCAACCTCTTTGCTGCCTCACCCTGTCTGAATCGGAGTTGCGGCCTTGTGGTTACTGAGTGTTAGAGGCAGTCGCAGGGTCAGAACAGGGGTTAAACATTTTCCTCGCACCCATTTCTTCTTCCTGCCTTGTACTGAAGCAGCCTGTGCCGATATGAATGAGCCTTTAGAGAATCCCCGTTGCTTCTGTTGACGGCTCAAAAACCCCCCAACAGATCAGACGTGCACTTCAAAGTATATTTTTACTGTTTCAAACATGTCACACTCCTGTTTGTCTCGCCACCAATGTTGTTTTGTCGCCCATCGTCCATTCAGATGTTTGTTTGAAAGGGAGCGAGAAAAGCAATAAAGTAAATCCTGCTGAATGTGGAGGGAAAAGCTGGCGCTGATGAGTTCCCATCATGCAGCGGTGCGCTGTCGGTAATCTGAGCTCAACCCAGCTGCACCTTCAAAGGTGTCAGCAGTCTGTGTGTGTGCGTGTGGATATAGGGGCCGAGGTTTAGCGACTGGGGCGTGTGTTGACATTTGGTGTGAGAAATCCTGCAGCTCTCGGTGCTGACCTCCACACCCGTGTGTTTTTTACCTTTTTTAGAGAGGAAGAGTGTGTGTGTGTGAGAGAGAGGGCGAGCACTTGGGTTTGCTTTCCTTTGAATTGGCAGATTGCAAAATGATTCAAAAACTGGCTTGAAAGCTCAAGCATAAGTTATGCGGGAGCTTTGAAGTGATTTGAAAGCACATTTTCTAAATTCTGAAGATTTGTGGCGCCTCCTGGGTACTGCGTTCCCGCTCAGATTTCAGAGTGCTCCATTGATTCTATTTGGAAAAGGAAGTGGGTTGTCCTTTTGGCCTTCTCTTGTTTGTTACATCCCATCTGTGTGTTGTCAGGAGGAGGGTATATTTGTCAACGGTGAAACATTGTAGCAGGTGAGATGCACAAACCCTCCAGAAATCCTAAGTGGGCTTTTAAAGCGCAATTTCAAACTCAAAGGGAGGCTGGTAGGGTTGTGCCTCTGAATATTGTCATATGTTCTTCCTTGTTTGATATTGACAATTTTGGAATACAGTGGACCTGGTCTGGGAGCATGTGCCGGTGTCGCCTCACCCGCCCCCGAAAAATATTCATTTTCAAAATGTCTTTCAAAAGTCCATCTTCAGGCTGCCTTAAAATTTTAAGTTGAGCTGCAACAAATAATTGATTCAGCAACTATTAAATGACTGTTTAATTGTGTTTTGAGTAATTTTTTATATATTTTAAGTCCAAATTCTCTGATTTCAGCTTCTTAAATATGAATATTTTCTGGTTTCATTACTAATTGTTTGATTCCTGTCTGAGAATAAACAGAACATTTTTCAGATGTGGACAAAACAAGATATTTTGTAAGTATGTCATGTTGGATTTTGGACACTGTAAAATATATTTTCACCATTTTCTGAACCAAACAACTCGATTTAATTGAGAAAATAATCAACAGATTAATCGATTATCAACATAATGTTGAGTTGCAGCCTTACTTAAAAAGATAAGTTGAGATAGCTTTTGTAATGGTTCAGCCATCACAAAAGGGTGTCACACCTTTTCATGTCATAATCATGAATAGTGACTTATTTCTAAAAAAATAAATAAAAATAAATAAATAACACAAGCTCCACAGCACAAAAATGTATGTATGATATACACATATATATTCACACACAAACCAATAACTGTTCATACAGATATACTGATATCTACTGGCCAAATCATGTCTTGCTCATTTATGATTATATTCCGAGCAGGAGACCACATAGGACAGCGTTCAAGCTTTGAGTTGCATTTTACTGCCATTGTTTCTTTTCAGTTTCATACTTTCAAAATGAAAGTGGCATTTTCCATAGGAAATTTTGTCAGGATTTCATATTTGAAATCAGAAATGCAAAATAACTTACCGCCTATGAGCTACAACCATTTATTTCTCAGACACTATAGGTGGAAATTGTCAAAATTATTAGCATTCATATTCCGAACATGTGTAACTATCATGTCTTGACTACATGGAGAACCTTGCTGTATTTGTTCAATTTACTGATTAACAAGGTCTTAGGCCACAGGTGGGAATCGATCCCTTCTGTGTGTTCTCCCTGTGTTTGCGTGGGTTCCCTCCGGGTGCTCCGGCTTCCTCCCACATCCAAAGACATGCAGGATAGGTGGATTGGAAATTTTAAATTGTCCATAGGTGTGCGGGTGTGAATGTGTTTGTCTATATGTGGCCCTGTGACAGACTGGCATCCTGTCCAGGGTGCACCCTGCCTCACGCCCTATGATTCCTGGGATAGGCTCCACCCCCCATGACCCTTAATTGAAGAAGTGGTTGAAAATGAGTGAGTGAGGTTTCTTAACTATATTTAATTAGACGTAAGCAGTAAAAACAAACATTGAAGAAAAGACAAAACACTTTTTAATTCTCCTAAATTTCCCAGTCAAAATGAGAAAAATTGATTAAAAATTTCATGTAAAAAAACAAACATATACAAATACATTAGGGTTGATTTTTAAAGCAGTGAGTCCAAAGTGTTAGGTTTTTTTAAATTATTGATTTTATATATATATATATATATATATATATATATATATATATATATATATATATATATATATACGAGGTCTGTTAGAAAACTAGCCAACCTTTTTTATTTTTTGCTAAAACCATATGGATTTGAATCACATGTGATTGCATCAGCCAAGCTTGAACCTTCGTGCGCTTGCGTGAGTTTTTTCACGCCTTTCGGTTGCGTCATTCGCCTGTGAGCATGCTTTGAGTGAGGAGTGGTCCACCTCCCTTGTCGGATTTTTATCGCAAGTAAAATATCTGAACGATTCGGAGCTTTGCTGCATCAAATTTTTCCAGAAACTGTGAAAGACCTCCAGGTGGACACCATTCGGAAAATTCAGATGGCTTTCAGGGACAATTCTATGGGGATCACACAGATTAAGGAGTGTTACAGCTGGTTTAAAGACCGCCCACAGCGGCTGAGAGCGCTCCGATCCGGGATAGTCAGAGACAAGGGGGGTGGACCACTCCTCACTCAAAGCGTGCTCACAGGCGAATGACGCAACCGACAGGCGTGAAAAAACTCACGCATGCGCACGAAGGTTCAAGCTTGGCTGATGCAATCACACGTGATTCAAATCCATATGGTTTTTGCAAAAAATTAAAAGGTGTGTGTGTGTGTGTGTGTGTGTGTATATATATATATGTGTGTATATATATATAATATAATATAATTTTTTTTTTTTTAACACATCAAGAATTTTAACAAGGTGGCTGAGTATTTTGCTTCTATACCCTTATCTAATTTAACATTATGCTAGTTGTGGCACATAATGTTGGTCAGGTAATAGACAACAAAATTATGTAGAATACCTGCAACTTGTTCCTATAAAATTAAATGTATGATAACTTCTTACCTTAAACTTTAAAACTAACCAACAATTTTGTCACTGGACTCACTGGAAACACTGGTCCTGAAATCACCTTGGAATACCTGCAATCCTTAAAACTGGATTTCAACTTAAAGCAGAGAGTATGCACAAGGGAAAGAGGCCTTAAAATATATTATCAAACCAGCATTAATGTATGTTTTACTGCTTTACAATTATAGTATCAAAATTTTTGTTACAGAAAATCATAATTTTTTGCCTGTTTTCAGACATAAATTGCCACAGAAATGGTATAAGCATTTAATTTAGATCAATTTTAATACTTTTATTAGAAAGTAGACATTTTTTTTATCCTAGAAACAGCTGAACCTATGTGGAAATATGGAAAGAAATTCTTTCTAGAATTTTTTTTTTTTTTTTTTTTTTTTTACATTGGTGTCAGTAAAACATGACTCAAAGCTTGAACGCTGTCATACGAGTGCTGTAACATTATTGTTCCTTTCTTCTACAGGACCAGTAAAATGTTTTACTGATACGGATATGTCAAAATGCTTAATGTCAAAGCCTGATTTTCATACGTCAGCAGCTTTCTCACACTTGAAAACAGGAAGAGATCTGTTGTCTGTCCAAGCTTTTTTGTGTGTGTGTTGTCAATGTACAGTATGCAGTTGTCCACAGTGATGATTTCAAGTACTGTGTTGTCTGTCCTCATGTGTCCTATTACACAGTGTTGCTCGTTGCTGTAGTTTTGTACAAATTTCCCTTCCCGCCTTACCAGAGAGGATTCTTCTGCAGTGACATCAGCATCAGTCTTCCCTATAGGAGCAGCACTGTGTCCAACACTGTTCTCACAGCAGTGGGCGTCACAGTGCCTGTGGTCTCAGTAAGTCCTGGGTGGTGCAACAAGAGGACGGGAGAGCATCTAATGGGACAGTCTCAGCTCAGTGTATGGTTTAAATGTTGTGCTGCAATGCTTCAAAAGACATGATTTATTTGAGCGTCTGACTCACACGCAGTGGTTTTGCTTGTTTTAGCCCATTAACTGTAAATGTTATGTACTGCCAGATAGTTGCATCATTTTCCAAACTTCTACGTATATAGTCACCATTTCCATAAACTTTACTACTGAATGAACATTTAAAACAAGGTATCGAGTAAAACTGACACCACATAGCTGTATTACTTATTTCTGAGTATTTTTGTTGTTGTTGTTAGGGAAAAAAGCCCTTTTTTCTGCTGTTGACCATTGTAAATATTTAAAATGTTTCACCATACAAATAAATAATTAAATTCTTATTTTGAGACATCAGTGATGCTATTGAAATACATAAGCTAACCAAAAATCATTATATCTCAAGTAAAGATGTTACCACTTTTAATGTCAGACATGATACTGATACTAGAACCTTCAGTGTCTCTCAGTTCGAATCCAGGTACCTTTATCTCTTTCTTTAAGCGATTGGTCATTAAATAAATTTTTCTGAATATACTTTACTAACATGGCCATCTAACGAAACATCAACATACATTGTGAAACCAGTATTCTGCTCCCCAAAGGAAAACGTAGAACAAAACTTGAAGAGGAAAGGAACGCTGGTGCAACACAGATGTCTGCACAAAAAAATTACATTTATTCAAACATGCGTAACAAAAATAGCTATTTTATGTCCTTTTCTGGGATGATTGTATCCTTCTGAACATTTGCTTGTTTTTAATTATTTGTGGGCTGTTTGCTTCTATTAACGAATGTAATGAGTGTAGCACCTTGAGAGATATAGGTGGATCTTTAGGTGGTTAACACCCCCTTTACGCATTCGGTGAGGGCGGTCTCCACTCTGCCACTCCCCCGCCACTCCCCCCGCGCTCGGCCACACGGCAGAAATGCTGCTGCAGGCCCCACACACTCATTGCCTCAGTTCGGATGACGGGCTGTTTCAAAGCTTAGCGTACATAAACAAATCAAATATATATGTGCCAGGGGTCGAATTAGTACGTGCATGTGCTAGTTTGTGCACGTATTATTCAACTGGTGCACGTAATTTTATACTGCACTGACACTGGTGCAAGTAACTTTTATCCAAGTTTTATCAACTATAAGCACCAGTAGAGTGAACCAATAAAGGAATAAATAAGTAAAAAAACAATTTCCAGTGTGTTGTCTTCGTCTTCCCTACATTTTATAACTCTCGCACACGGATCGAGTTGCTGTGCTCTATTTGTTGTGGAAAGCTGACAAACGTTGCCCGCGGCGCAATCCCTGGGTTCACAACATCCTCATGAGACGTTCCCAATTCGGGGAGTTTCATTATTTGCTGCAGGAGCTGCAGCAAATAACTGGAGCTGCAGGTGCTCCAGTTTGAGGACCTCCTGTCCTGTTCACGCACGCACATGTAAACAAAGAAAAGGAAAAAACTGGCTGCCACTGCAGTTCCTGTCTCTCTCTCTCTCTCCCCTCAAACTCTGTCATCATTGTGTTATAAACCAGTCACCATTTGTTTTATTATACGTGTGTGTAGTTAATAAATAAAATAATCTTCACGGGTGATTCGTTCGTGCGCGCACGTGAAAAAAAATGTCTGCCGCTGCTGCTTTCCCCTCAAACTCTCCCCACAGAGGAAGAGTCTGACACATCAGAGGAGGAGTTTTAAGGTTGATATAAGACTGACTTTTGGTTGTGCAAGTAACTTTTTTTTGGTGCAAGTAATTTTTTTTTTTTGTTACTAACACCAGTGCAAGTAGGATAAAAAAATGTATTTCGACCCCTGTGTGCGGTTGTTTTAATTGTGATGTGTGCCATTATTACGTTCATCTAGTAATAATTGTGGATTCATTGCTGTATTTTTGTTTGAGGTAATTGGGTGTGAAGATGAATTGCCCTTTTAGGGATCAATAAAGTTGTTTGAATCTTTTAATCTTGAAACATTCATACCTGTTCATGGTCTTTATTAAGAGCTCTACTACCCATGATTTTAAAAGACTCTAATGAAGATGTAACCTTACATCGAAACTTTACGTCAAATCCCTATTTTTGTTCCTTTCCTCTTCGAGTTTTGTCCTGATCTGGTTGCACCAGATTGTTGTGACTGGCAGAAGCGCGGAGAATCTTTCTTTTTCTGCTTGAAAATGTAGAACATTCAGATCTGATTTTTCTCTTTTTTTTGCGGGGGGAATTATAAACTGATAACTGCCTTTAAAGAAAAAAAATCCATCTGATTAGCTGTTGTGTGTTTTGGAAAAGCCATGCAGGTTGGGCTAAAGCAACTAAAACTATGATTCTTCAACGTTTCTAAAAGTTAAACTAGTCTTGAATTAAGACAATACGATAAGCCACAAACGGATACAGCATCACCTGAGACAGTCCCAGATGTTCTCCATTGCCTCTTGCTTGTACCTATGACCTGTATAATTTGCGTTGCATTAACCGAGCACCTCCATCTCCTCTCCTCACCCACCCCCACTCCCTTCTGTATCTCTGTGCCGCTCACCGCTTCTTCACGCTAGCCGGCCTGCCTTTCTTGGTCATTGAGACCAGCGCTGTTCAGCCTTACCGTAGAGGGTTTTACTGTGATGATGAGTCCATCAAGTACCCAGCCAAACGTGGAGACACTATTAGCGACGGTGTGCTTTGTGCTGCTGGCATTCTTCTCACCATTCTCTCTGTAAGTCACCTCACTCTCTGATGCCGTTGCCACGCCGTATGTTTCAGCAGCCATCACCGACACCTAAAACTAGCATCCTTGTGGATGAAAAGCTGCCTGTTTACAGTTTTGTTTTTTGTTTTTTAGATCAGGTATATAATGTAGCGTAGGTGGGCATTTTGTTAATGATTTTAATCTGTTGCATGAATTTCTTATGATGTTTTCCTCGATGATTGTACACACATTCCCATTATGGTGATGTTCAAAGAACTGCAATGCCTACAAAAACTATTAAACCCATTTTTATGGTTTTATTACTGCATGGCGTAACATCAAAATAAAATAATCTGCTTTCTCTCAATAAATATTTAAAGACCTAATTTCTTTAAGAGTGAAAACAAGACATGTTCTTCAATCAGTTATGTTGGTGTTTGCTTTCTCCAAGCCAGAATTTTGTTTGTGTAGCTTTTAGAAACAATAAATGCTTTTATTGTTTGTAGTTAGGACTCCGTTTGACTACTCTAACTGCATGTGGATCACATTCAAGAACAGCTGCAAATTTTTGGTAGGATGGAAATCTGGACTTGTCACTCCACTATTATTCAGACATTTCTGGGTAGATTATCCTTGGGGGGGTGTCATTGTTTTGTTAAAAGACTAATCTCTTAAAGGATTTTGGTATGTTAAATTAGTTTTTCCTCCTGTCTTTTGTTCATGAACAAAAATATAAATCCAACACTTTTGTTTTTGTCTTGTTTTTCATGAGCTGAACTCAGAGATCTAAAACATTTTCTATATGAACAAAAGACCTACTTTGTTCAAATATATCTCACATTCAATGGCATCTGGCTGCTGTTGCACTGCATGAGGCAAATGGCGGTCACACCAGATACTGACTTGTTTTCTGACTGTCATATTTAAAGCCCCCTTCTTACTTTCACAGATTCATCCGGGAAGGTTGTGGTCTGTAACCTTGAAAATTTGGAGTATGGAGCTCAGCATTGGTTTGATGACCTAATGTGCTGGATTTGCACCATGTGACCTGTGCAAGAACAACCATTGCATGTATATCTTCAGAGCAACTTTGGCACTTTTGTAAAACCTCCCGGTGATGACACAGTGTATAAAACAATGTTACGGGCTCCGTGACGATGGACGGGATTACTAAAGTAGGTCAAAGTTGCCAATAGAAAAAAAAGGCATTTTTGAGCACCTTGGAAATCACACCATGATCTAAATAAGGCCATGGTACAATAACAGAATACCCTGGTTCATCATGGACACCCTCCCAGAATGCATATCAGTGAAAGAACAGCACCTCACCAGTAGACGAATCCCAAGAACATAATGCTTCACAGTCAAGATGGTGCGTGTATGATAGTTTGCTTATACCAAGCATGAGAATCTAATTTATTGACAGATAACTTCACACATACAAGGAATTTCATCTGGTATTGTTGGTGCATAAACAACAATTAAAAAAGAAAGGGGAAAAAATACTTCGGTAAGAAGTAAAAGAGTCAAATAGGCAAAACTATGTTCACAGTTAAATAAATATGATGTAGTGGAATGGGACTGTGCAAAAGCATGTGATTTGGTGTGCAGATGTACAGTACCTTTCAGTGCAGGGATGACCAATCTGTACTTTGTGTGGGAGGGGTGGTTGTCTCAGGCATTATTTCTTAGTCTAGCTGCGGATGGAAAGAAGCTGTTTTAGTCCTGAGGGGAGGGTGACAAAAAGTTTGTGTCCTGGGTGAGAGGGATCAGCCACTATCTTCCTTGCTCACCTGAGGGCTCTTGAGGTGTACAGGTCCTGTAGGGATGGCAGATTGCAGTCATTCACCTTTTCTGCTGTGTGGATGATATGCTGCAGTTTAATCCTGTTCTTAGCAGTGGCAGCAGAGTACGAGATGGAGGAAGAGATGCTGGACTCAATGATGGCGGTGTAGAAGTTCATCATCATTGATTTTGGCAGGTTGAACTTGCTCAGCTGCCGCAGAAAGTACATCCTCTGTTGTGCTCTCTTGATGAGAAAGCTGACATTCAGATGTCATGGATGAGGACTCCACAATGGTGACTGGGGAGTCATAAGCTTGATGTCCAAAAAAATTTTTTAATTTTAATTTTTAATCTCATTGGCCCACAGAACTTTAATCAAAATCTAAAAGAATCATCATAGTCTGCAACGAAACGGTGACATTATTTGCATTTTTGTTTGATCAAACATTCTGTAATTTTAAAATAATCAGATAATCTTTTTATTTATTTTTGGGTGATTCTTAGACTATGGGCACTTATGTCTTTTGATCATATTGTATGAAAAACAGAAAAAAAGGGGAAATTTCACACTTTTGTAGTTATCTTTACAATGAAAGTGTGTTAAGAAATTTGTTCTAGTAGTCTATGATGACTTTTTCACCTTTTTTCAGCATCATTATATGCAAATATTGCCGTTTTGTGCTGCAGACTTTTGATCTTCAATGATAAAAATGAATGGTAAAGAAACGTTTTTTCTAATGTTTTAAAATATCTCTGAATAAAATATCAGTAAAATAATCAAAACATAATTGGGGTATTCAATGTCATACAATTGTTGTGATTTTTTTTTTTTTTTTTTTAAACAAAATGTAGTTGTCCCACACTATTGCCATAATTTCCACCACAACACTGTAATGTCCCTTTAAACAGTTTGTATGAAAGATTGTTTGGGTAGTTTCTATGGAGATAAACAGTGACATCAGAGCACATGTATATAGCGCCAAATCACAACAAACAGTTGCCCCAAGGCGCTTTATATTGTAAAGCAATGGTGTGGTGGAAATTACATTTACAAGGCCGATAGTGCCCGTAGTTAAAGAATCACCCTTTTATGTTCAGATAACATGTAGTTTGTCAGATTTGCCCATTTAAGATCATCTCAAAGGGTCTATATCTAGATTCAATCAAGCACTTTAAAGCAGTGTTCTTGTGCAAAAGCAAATTCTCAGATTTGGTTTTTACTGTTTAAAACCGGACTGAACTATTTCACCTCTGATCTGGAGTCATTTAAAACCCGTCCACAGCAGGATGTCTGTGTTAAACTCATTTGAAACCCATTTAGAGAGTGTTAAAAGTGGTTTAAAATGAGCCAAAGGGAATCTTTCTCAGGTGAAACAGCGTACACTGACAGTCATGCATTTCAGAAACAGGGAAAAGGACAAAATTTCCACATTTTTAAAATAAATGACCATTAATGAATGAAAATATTTGGTAAGGTTCATGTCACTGGATTGTCTCAGCTCTGCTCGAGAACACGCTGATTAAACACGTAGCTCACCATCCCGTCTGGTCCCGCAATGTTCTGAAGTCAACAGAACAGAAACATCAATTTTAGCCGTTGAAGCGGCCACATAGTGACTTGTGTTTTTCCTCTACAAAGAGATGCAGGCTTTGTTGAATCCCACGCATTCTATATTTTCACTTAATTAGCATATCACCATTTATCAGGCAAAGTGGAAAATCGAAGCTTGTCTTTGTTTGTGTTTGTGTCGACTGGATGTGATTGACAAAATTAACCGTGTAATTAGACTAAAATGCCGACCAAGCACAGTGGGACAGTGATGTACCTCATCCAGAGGCTGGTTTTCATGACCATGGTGCTTTTGGCCAACGCAGCAAAAAGCTTTACAGAAAATCAAACCGCTCAGAAATTTATGATGTGCAGCCCTCCCACTCTCAACACTGCTTTGGGAGCGCTGTAAGAGGAAAGAAAGTGACTAGTTGAATTTACCACAGACAAAATGATGGAAAAATGGAGGCTCTTGAGTTCTACACTTTACATAAAAAAAACATGAATTTCAGTACGCAGGTACATACGGTTTTCTTGTCCGTGTCACCAAAGGTAGACACACACGGAGTCGAGCATTTCCTAGACCTGCTCTGTCTGTGTGAGTTTCTGTGTCGACAAAGTTGTTAATTTCACCTGGTTCTTTTTGTAATACTGTCCCGTACAAAGTCAAACTATTTCTCAGTTTAAATTTATTCAAAGTCCCAGTGGAAAAACAGGCCTGGATTCCGAAGTCTCTCTCGCAAGAGATCCATCTGTTCAGAACCTTGAACAAAGGACTAAAACAGTTCTTATAAAACACAACATGGGCGTGACAAATGCGGACCTTATTCTGCAAAATCCTTCTCATCTGGTCCTCGTGGGCGTTAGAGGGGGGTCCAGCCCCTGCCCATAACGGGACATATTATAATTTATATTGTAACTTGAATCTCTTTGTTCTAAGTGGTAAAACCGGTTCAGCCCAGTTCAACAAGCACATTAAGACAAATAACAGACTAAAAGTATGCTAAACTAAGAATATAACCATTTAAGTAAAATAATTAAGTAATAGCAAAGAAAACTAAATAATATATAAACACACAAATATATCTAACAAGGTGTATACGGTATCTTGACAGAGGTGAAACTAGACATAGGGACACCCTACTAAGACCCCAAACAAATTGAAAATTCGGCACATTTCAGTTCTAATTTTTCCCACCAAGCAACCGGGTCTCTGAAACCTCGTTCATGCAGGAACACCACAAGATCTTCATGGAACATAAGCAGACTTAGTCGTAGATTATACCTTGTACAAGTTTGATGTTAGGCTCAGGAACACAAGTTAAGTTAAATTTTGCTCTTGAAGCTAACTGACTGAATACTGTTCATAGTCTGGGCTTCCTGCATGTTGCATTTCCTGGTGGTTCCCACAGTGACTATGTGGAACTAGGGACGAGGGCAGACTGCTCAAAACAGTGACCTGCACGCATCTGTCAAGATGCGGTAGTTGCAAAGCAGCCTTTGTATAGTCTCCCTTAGCTCTCGTGGAGAGACTCCTGTAAGGCTTCAACCCACTGGGGTTTTAATAGTGAGAAGAACGTCTGTCCCTGTGTAATTATGGTTGTTTGGTCAAATGGTATAACTGGTGTGGTATGATTGTGGTGAAGGCCCAAAACATTTTAGACATCACCAGAGGTCTCATTTAGCCCAGTCAAAACATAACTTTATAATCAATCTCTCTGCTTGTACTTTCTGGCCAAGTTTGTTATTGTTTCACAAGGAAAAACCCAGTAAGGGTTTATGTAGCGATACAGGCGTGACGGCCTCTTATGTATAATTAATGCACATGGTTCCAGATGACTAAGAAAGTTAATGACCATAGTATCATTAGAAATCTGAGACCTTTGATTTAGGGTTCTATTAACATTTTAGGAATATTTATATATGCCTACATCTTTGAATGCATTAATGAAAAATATATAAATATGTCATTCTCTCTATCCAAATGCTTAACTGATGTGCATACTACACAACCGTTGCTGTAGTTTGCAAGTGAGCGAATAGTAGGCACACAATTTGGACATACTGCGTTCCCGCCATCTTACATGTCCTTTGACATGATGTTTATGGGTGACATATATATGCATACCCACATGTGTGATTTTTTTTTTTTTTTTTTTAATATATATATATCAAAGCAGACCTTTTTTTTAACACCTCCTCATAAATATTTGTACAATCCCATCATCCCTCAGATGGCGCTACATTTTTTATATATGCCTACTAGCTCCATTGAATTTTCCTGGTAAGTTCTTCTTTGGTTACCAAGCTTCAGCTGCATCATGGGATAGAGTAATGTAGTCCGCCTGCACACTATGGAGGTAGTAGATCATCTGGGTACTTCTACAAAATGTCTACTGAGTATTCAGCTTCCCTATGGATTAAGGTGTACTGCTTTTTTGCCTACTAGTGTGAATATTTGGCTGTAGCAATAGTGATTCATAAGAAAATGTGTGACCACTTTTTGGATAATTTTGTTTCAGAATAACTGTTTGGGCATTTAAAATTGCATTTTCTTTTGACCTAATTATTTTGGTGAACCAGTGGCCGAAGGTGACGACTTGATGTCTTTGGTACTAGGTGTCTTCGAAAGATCCTTGGGTACTGCTGGAATGACTGTAACAAATGAGTGGTTACTAAGAGAGACTAGGATGAGGGGTATCACTTGCATTGTGAGGGGGTGTCAGCTATATTTTGGCTATGTGGCCTGTTTCTCTGTGCATGATCCAGCACGCAGGTGTCAGAGTGAGAGTATTGAGGACCTCAGTAGCTGAAGAAGGCCAAAGGGACACGCACATTTCACTTGGTTGTGGCAGATAGATGGTAGGGCTGTACAATATGACCTAAAATTCATATCACGGTATAAATCGAATCCCTTCACGGTAACGGTACATATCACGATATAAATTTAAGTGTAAAAATCATGTGTATTTGAATGGGTCCCTTAGCAAAGGTAAATTGATCAAAATAAAAAAATAAAAACAACAAAAAACAAAAACATGTAATTTTGAAAACATTTATTGTGCAGATCTCAAAACTATAGGTCCAATTTGCCGTAAGGTACATCTAAGATGTAAGCCTAGATTTGATGGTTTGGTGAAAGAAACGTATTTACTGTTGGGTCAGCGGCTGACATTTCATCTCTTGAACACTAGATGGCACACCTGCTCTGAATACATGAAGCACTTTCAGGATGGTCAGTGGCGCTTTTCTTCGTTTGCAAAACACGAAACCACCACCACCAAAAAAAAAAAAAAAATAAACATACTTAATTTACTCGTATTTGAAGTCAGTCTAGGTAAATTGTCTCATCCTGGCTGATTTTGTCTTTTTGCTCTGGTTTAAAAAATCCTTGCATTATTAAATGTGGCACTTTCTCAAATGTTTGATTCAGGACGTGATGGAGAGTCCGCCTTCCGCCAGTGTGTCCGCTAAAATAAATAAATAACGGCTTTGCAAATATCAGCGACAGAACGAACTTACATGAACAGTAGTGAGAGTCACCTCAGCTCAGAATGTAGCCCGACAATCGGCCCGGCTACTCAGAACACCCCCCTCTGCCGCACACATACAGCCGCTTCACAGAGGAGTTTTCCTGGATCGAAAAACTCCGAGGGTGTTATCGCGATTCATCGGTGGAGTCTAAATCTCTATCTTTGGCCAAAATTATACCATGTACCAATTCAACCGGTGCTAATAGATGGTTATTTTAGAAATGTGGGAATGGAATGCTGGGTTGCTGGTTGACCCAAGGTGGTTCCATGGTGTTATGGCTGCAGCACAGCACTAGGGCATACTCCCAGACTTGACTTGTTTTAGAGGGGTGGCTAAAAGTGCAGTACTGGAGAAGCCATAAATCAGCCTCTCACCCCTATGACTGTCACTAAGGTTTCCATGTAACACATTAATATCCTACTATTCTACGTCCTGTGTTCATTAACATCAAGTTTTCACACAAGAAGAACCAGATGTTTTCTCCACGTTCTATCTGTGATTGAAACAGCTGGGCTGAATCAGGTTGGCTCTGCAGGCCTGGATGGTGGAAACACACTGTGTCAGCTTGCTAGCTTATTCCTTCTTTCGCTCTGCACAGTGTTTGTCAGAGCAAAACTTGTTTCTTTCCAAGAATGTCTGATGAAGCAGAGATACTATGATGAAAACACCCAGACATCGCTCAAGAAATCGGAGCCTTTTCACACAGACAAGCCAGCGTGGTGAAAAACAAACATGCCCCCAATGTGCGCCCAGCGGAGGCTCGCCACCAAAATCAGACACATCGCCGAGCTCAGCGTTTCTGCTGATTAGAACCAGCAGTGCCTCCCAATCTACTCCTCCTTTTCCCCCACCTTCTTTTTCTCCCCCACTTTGTCCTTTATTGCAAACCCATCATGCTTTCAAATCATCTGTCCCTCACATTCCACCTTGGATCCCCTTGCACTCAGTTTCACTGTTATTTTATTTATAATTTATTTATTTATTTATTTATTTTACACTTTTATTTGTGATTGGCAGTGAGACAGCGCAGATGAAGGGGGTTGGGATGCATTTTAAGCTTGAACAGCTGTTATGAGTCCCCCCCGCCCCCGAATGCTTCACGTCAATTGTTGGCCTCAAATGATGGTTTATTTGACTACTTAAGTGTTTATGTGGAAAACGCTTGAAATTCCCTCATGTTGCACCACAGTTTTTGTTTTCTAACAACAAATACAATCGCAGTGAAATTAAAAGCAACTCTGGTCAGGTTTGGAGCATGTGCCGGTGCTGCACGTCACCACTTCCACCACACTGCACAACTTCCCTGAGAAGGTGGTGGAACCCACCTAGGCACACAACCGGTCCATCCCTACATCTGAAATCCTGTCTGCTGACACCAAAGTCACTGGTTTCCACAACCCCACCAAACACACAGTCCATGCAAGCTTCGGACAAAGTATGAACCAGATCACATCCCTGAAAAACACTATAATTCACTGTGAAGAAGCCAGAGACTCTGCCCACACACCACATAACACTCACAGTCCCTCAGGTATCTCAGGATGTTCCAGAGAGTAGCCTGGCCAACCAAAGCAAACACTTTATAATAATAAACATGTGCTCCAAAGAAACACAACCAATATTCCCATTTGTGCTCAGTGAGTACTTGCAGCTCTAGGATGCAGCTCATGTTTGACTATGAAACCAGACTGCTCTGATTGGTAAGCAGCAAGTAAGTGAAGCTGAATCCTGTTCATAGAAAATTTTTAAAATCTTTACAGGTACAAAAGTAGCAGTGCAATACCCCTGTAGTTAATGTGGTCCTTGCAATCACACTTTCTTTTTCAGAGTGGGCTGACAAGTCCCTTTACATCAAAAGGGATGATACATGCCTTCCAGACGAACGCAAACATTCTTTGCAATGCCAAGAGATCAGCATCTCCACCCACATGGAGGAATCTTGCTCGAATACCACAGATCCCTAAAGCTTTCTCCGCCCCCAGCTGTTTCTTCACCTAGGTTGACAGATGCCTAGCGGGTCAGCCACCAGAACCCTGCCACTTTCAAAGCATTCAACGATAAATCACTACACTGTGTATTGGCTGTGTTATAGCTCCCCTAACCTCAGTCTGTTCAAGAGTTCCTGTTATTTTAGTCATATATTCACTCTCCACTCTGGCCGTCAGTTTTCCCAAATGTTCACCCTCACAGATTCACAGTCTTTGATGCTCTTTCCCAGTTAGCCTGCGAGGACTTTAAGCTGCCCCACTGTGAAACTGGCAAGATCTTGAAGGCTCCTTAACATTTTTGTTTTTGCATATTTTCTGTGAGAAAATTTCCCTCAAGCAAAGTGTAGAGAAACTCAGTGTTAAACTATTTTAAAACTAAGATATCTGAAGGTCCAAAATGATGAAAAATAGCCTGAAGTAGGGTCCCGCACCATGATGACACTGTCATGTTAATTTTGGTCTTTTCATCACACAATTTTACTTAAGTATTTCTTAGGGCCCCTTCACACATAGTCCGAATATGTACAACTCAGGGCGACTCACGGCGAGACAGCTTGTATAAGCTAACCACAAAACATTGTGCCGATGGGCAGGCATGCACGATCCCGGTGTGACGGTTCGTGCAGGCAACGGTGTCTTTCGAGCTGCAGCTGCTCGCACCGTGTTCCACTGGACGAGGTGCACCACATCACGCCGCTGCTGTGGAATAAATCAAAAATAAAAACCAGCTGGTACATGTGGAACCACATCGCGCCACTGCTGTGGGAAGAAAAATACATGCCACCCACAGGATTCGTACCTGCACTTTACTGACTGCCAGCCCAAAACGTTACCACTGAGCTGCTATCACTGGCCTATAAACGGTGCGGGACAGTGCCTGAAATCAAAAGAGAGATGGATGTATTTAAAAAATAAAACCACATACCCTAAAAACACAGCATTTATTGAATCCCTCTTATCAACTATGATCCGTCTTTTCCTCTGTAGATGACCCATGGTCACAGATGTACAGTCATGAAATGACATGAATGAGAAGCAGGGCACTCTCATCATGTCCACAGCTGTTGGGGCCGTGTTTGGCCGGCCCCGCGCACATGTCCTGCCCGACACGCGTGTCTTGTGGACGGCGCACCGCAGGACTGACACTGCATCATGTGGAACAGAGCTCATGTGGGTGATGTGACAGTCAGATCGCCTGTGGCGTGTTATGATCTGACGGTCTGTTTCAACCTGGCAGCCTGTCAAAGTACACGCACTTGCTCGCTGTAGCCCGTCTCCACAACAATGTATGTTTTATTTATGTCCACCATGAGGACAGCAAGCAGACACACGCACGTCACAGTGGACAGTTGTTAGTCCATGTCCATCCAAACGCAGTACGTGTTATCCAGCCGTGACGTCCAAATATGCAGCTCCCCACAGCTGCTCCTGTCGGCCACACTTCTTGTCAATTTAGTGCACACACCAACAGACTGTGTCTGTTTGCAAAGCCAAACTCGTGGAGCACTTAGACAATTTTCACATCCAGCCCAACAGTGATTGTCTGCAGACTGTTGTCGTGTTAGTAGTGCGACTGGCCAAACATTTTCTAAGTGCCATGCGAGCGGTGTTAGATGTGTGTGCATGTCACCTGGAATTTGGCCGACACCTGCCGCAAGAGTGTTCGATGGGTTGGCATAGTGCACACTCTCTTTCAGCTGCTGGTGTGCACAGATAGTTGTAGCAACAGGTGTACAAGGCATTTATGATTTTACACATTTTGCATACGATTCCTGCTTCATGTGCACTTAATGCGCAATTTGACCAAATTCGCACTATATGTGAAGGGGCCCTTATGCATGTGTGATGATCTCCATAGCTTACCATTTATCTGCCATCTGCTGCAGTAACACATGGCTGTGGCAGATACTGTAGGTGGTTGGTTTCAGGAGATGAGATTGGGCCACAGGTCTGCCTGGTTGTCATCACTCTGAACCCAAGAAGGTTCCAACACACTCCCAAACCTAACCTGACCTGAGCCATGTGATTTTTCAGAGTGCTTACTCATAATGCTGACCAATATCTTGAGTCCGTAGCATGAAGCGGATAAGCATCTATGACTCCCCCTGAAAGGGGTGCCAGTCCAACTCTGGTTACTTCCCCAGCCTAGGCTGGTTCCAATTTACAGCTGGGTGGACTGAGACAATGCAGATTAAATGTCTTGTCCAAGAACGTAGAGAGGTAGTATGAGAGGGGTTTGAACAGAGAATTACATATTGGAAGCTCCTTATCTAGTGAGCTATCTTCATCATGTGGATGTAGGGAATTAGGATCAGGTGTGGTTGAAGTTAAATGTAGCTTGAAATGAGCTAATCAGTTTCTTAAACTTCCAAAGTCTAGGTCTTCCAACCTTCTTTCTAGTGTTCAGTTCATTCTGGATTACCACCAAGGCCACCGCTGCTTTAGTGTGTCACGGAAAACACGGAAAAAACTGTGCATAAAATGGCAGTGAAAGTTTCTTAAAGTCTAAAATGACATCGTTCTGGCTTGGAGACATAAACAAATACAAGATGAAACATTTATTCACAACTAAAATACCCAGGTAAAACAAAGTTTGAATAGAGGGGAGTTCCAATTAAATCAGGCAGCGGTTCATCGTTTTAAGAGGTAGTGGGAACACTAGACCCATATGCTTTCATTCAAATATATTAATTTATATAGCGCCAATTCATGATGCAATCATGTCAAGGCGCTTCACACAACATAATAAAACGGAAAAAACTGAATTAAAAAATTTAAAAACACAAAAAGACAAATCCATAAAGAATACAAGAATAAAAACGCATCATAACACTAATGATAAAACAAGGAAAACAAATGAGTCTTTAAATGTGATTTAAAAGTCTCCACAGTATCCGACTGCCGAATGTGTGTCGGGAGATTGTTCCACAGAGCTGGGGCATGGTAGGAGAATGCTCTGTGACAGCAGACTTTTTATTCACCCTGAGAACACATAAAAGTCCTGCAACTTGAGAACGCAGGGCCCGAGCTGGCACATAGGGCCTTACCAGGTCAGTCTGATAGGGAGGTGCAAGTCCATGAACAGTTTTATAAACTATTAACAGTACCTTAAAATCCGATCTTGCAGTGACTGGGGGCCAGTGCAAGGACACCAAAACGGGCGTAATGTGGTTGAATATTCTGCTTTGTGTCAAAAGTCTGGCAGCAGCATTTTGAACCAGTTGAAGACCCCTAATCCTGGACTGCGGTAAACCAGAAAACAGAGCATTACAATAGTCCAATCTAGAAGAGACAAATGCATGAATCAAAGTCTCAGCATCAGCCATAGACAGGATGGGACGAATCTTCGCTATATTTCGCAAATGGAAGAAAGCAGTCCTCATAATGTCTCTAATGTGGAGGTCAAATAACAAAATAGGATCAAAAATTACCCCAAGATTCTTCACTTTATCCATATGATTCAACCTGAGGAAGAACTAAACCATAAGGCTGCGACATATACAAGATTTATTTGTCTAATCAACAGTGTAATATCTAAATATGTTAAAATTTTAAATTACATAAAAGTGAAAAACAAATGTTTGGCATCGCTCCTTGATAAACTGGCCCAAACAAAAGATTGTCCATTGACTATTAACTTGAATTTTAACCACAGCACTCCATGAAATCTGTGTGAGGTCAAGTAGCTATAACATTTTCTTAAATTTTATTTTATTTTGCGCAGACACAAAATGGCACAGATCTATTTTGTTGTCGTTGTAGCATTACACTCGGCCGTTGCAGCTTAAAGCCTTTGTGTTCACTCTGATATATTTGGACTTTGTGTGTGTGTGTGTGTGTGTGTCAGACCCGTCATGTCACTGACATCGTCCTCCCTTCTGTTGCTGCAGATTGTCATCGGGGAGAGCTACAGGATCTACTTTCTGAATGAGGGATCCAAGTCATTTGTGGGGAACCCTTACATTTCTGCCCTCTATAAGCAGGTGGGCGTGTTCATCTTCGGTTGTGCCATCAGCCAGTCCTTCACTGACATTGCCAAAGTGTCAGTAGGTCGCATGCGTCCGCACTTCCTCGACGTGTGCAAACCTGATTTCAGCACTATTAACTGCTCGTTGGGCTATATCACGGAGTACCAGTGTCAGGGACCAGAGAGCAAGTCCAAGAGGCCAGGTGACTGAAATCAGTCCAAAAACCATCTCAATTTGGGGCACAAAGTGGGACATCTGGTCTCCCTAGGAACAATGGATCAAATATTTTACATTTGTCATGGTTATTTGATGAAACTTTAATTTTTGCCCCCGCTTCCTGCAGGAAGTCTTTCTTCTCTGGACATGCATCGTTCTCCATGTACACCATGCTTTATCTGGTGGTGAGTTGCTCCATTGTTAACATTTCTTGTCATATACATTCTGTTCATATGAAATGTGAACAAGTGCACAACATTAACTGAATAATCTGGTTTGTTCTTCAGTTTTATCTGCAGTCTCGTTTCACGTGGCATGGAGCACGTCTGCTGCGACCCCTCACCCAGTTCACCCTCATCATGATGTCTTTCTACACCGGTTTGTCCCGCGTCTCCGATCACAAGCACCACCCCACTGACGTCCTGGCAGGGTTTGCACAGGGAGCCCTGGTGGCCTCCTGCATTGTGAGTGGCTTCAGTCATCTGAAATTTAACTAGACTGGAAAAGATCAGATGTCGGCATCATACTACATTATTTTATTTAGTAAATGTATAAGTCACCTCCTGCAAGAAGGTGATTAATGTTAATTTATCTACAGATTCTTAAGAATAGTAAAAATCTTGTTCAATTTGCAGTCAAACTTTCAAAATAACTGAAGTGTACTTAGTAAAATTGTCACTTGTTAATGGTAATCTTATCAATATTTGCTGAGGGTGCTGTGGATTAGTGCACACTTTGGTCTTATTTAAAACACTCCTCCATCCTACAATACACTTATGACTCTACTCATTTTTCTGCAGTGATATTTGAGGTTCCAGTGAATGATTCAGATATTTTATGTTTGTGTGTGTGTGTATTTTTCCATAGGTATTCTATGTGTCGGACTTGTTCAAGCCCAAAGGTTTATGTTCCACTTTGTCACCAGCTCCAGTGAAGAAAGAGCTTGTTCCTTCAGTGGACATCCGAGAGCGAAGTAACCCCATGATCATGGCATAGATGAGTGCCCAGACAGACTGTGTGTGTGTGTGTGTGTGTGTGTGTGTGTGTGTGTGTGTGTGTGTGTGTGTGTGTGTGTGAGTGTGCACACTCTGACACCCGCTGGCCAGGACTGAATACAACAAACTCCAATAATCTGTATCATGCAGACAAACATGGAATCTTGAACATGGCACAAAAGGAGACGAGGCTCCGGAAAGCAGCCAAGCAGCTTTGGCCTGCTTAGAGGAAAGTTTATTCTTTCGTTACTCTTGCCAGACACCTTAATGTGGGCAAAAAAAAGACACCACCAAACATCAATTTTATTAATATTTTTTTACGCTGGCTGTATTTGTCCTTCGTCTTCTATTGTAATTATAGACTGGACTTTGATGTTTTCCTCTGGAGAGGTCACTGCTTGGACAAAAGTCACATGAAACCAAGAAAACTGTCAGCTGTCAAAGCCGTGCACGTCCTCCCGCAGCACTCACTCACTGTGGGAGTGCTAATGCACACGCCAAAACAAATTCCTTGATTTTTTTTTTCTTTTTTTTTTTTTTAGTTTTTAGGAAGGATGTTTGATTTTGTTTTAGTTGTGTAATGAACATAAGCATTGTATTTGTGATTTATAGCACTATTTTAGCTAACCTGAGTACTGTTTATCACCACTTGAATGACCTGAAGTGAAGCTTTTGGAAAGCTTTGTAAACTTTTTATTACGTAGCCTTTCTCGGAAGGTGTGCAGAAGTCATGGTGGTTGGGAAATGCACGGAGGGCGTGCGCGTTGGGTGTGGGCCTCTTTCTGCTGGCTAGGACGAGCTCCCACTGAGCCATTTAATGAAAACTGTGTTTGTGTCTAAATGCATATGTTTCAGTGTTTCTAATGTACTCGTGTTCCTTTCTTTGGCCACAGAACCTGCACCTGCAGACACATGCAACTCAAAACTGGAACACTGTGGAAAATAATGATCATGGACATCAGATGTGCTTTACTGTAGCAGTGATTCACATCACTGAGAAATCGTGTGTTATTCTCTGTATCAGTGGTCATCAACCTTTTTTTAAGTTGAGATCACTTTTCAGGCCCCTCTTGGATCATCTGTAGGAAACGGTCGGAAGTGCTTGGCACAAATGAATGTCGAGCATTCCAACTCCTCTTTGCTATTTACACAATGTGTAATCTATGTACAAAGTAGGGCAAAGGGTACAAAATGGTTGTATTTAGTTAATTAGCCATGGGCATGTTTTGGGCATAACATGAATTAAACCAATCAGATTGCAGATCTTTAAGACACAGTTGTCCCAGCACTTGTCGAAGCACGAGCAGGAGCAGTGGTAGTCCACCACAGCTCCCTGAAGTGACGCATTTGTCTGTCTCATTCCCACTACACCTCCTAGTAAGTCCCTTCGGCTGCTCCCTTGTTTGCACTTGGGGTCGCCACAGCAAATCCAAGGTGGATCTGCATGTTGAATTGGCACAAGTTTTACGCCGGATGCCCTTCCTGACGCAACTCCACATTACATGGAGAAATGTGGCAGGGGTGGGATTTGAACCCGGAACCTTCTGAACTGAAACCAAGCGCATTAACCACTTGGCCACCACCCCTGCTCCCACTACACCTCCTCATCCTCCAAAACTTGGATCTACTATATATCCCACCAGGTGCAGTCAGACCCCACCCATTATGGACATGCTGGCCAGGCTAGCTTAGTGCTACCTGTCTGTAAACCTAGGGAAGAAGAAGAAAATGGTGTAAAAATCTGGTACAAACCAGAGTTATTAAAGTTGTGTATTTTTACAATAGGTTTTAATTTGATGTTGTTACTCACTTTGTGTTGTAGCATTTACTTGTGTGTACAGACTGTGCACATCTGGTCAGCTAGCGTATGTGAGACGTAATTGAATATTCATTTTCTGAAGTTGCTTATTGCAATTAAGGGGTCACAAAAGAACAAGAGCCCAGTACACCCTGGACAGGCTGCAGTGATCTGTGGTGCATTTTTTTCTCTGCTGCTCACAATAGCAATGCATCACCACTGCACCAGAAAACTTAGCCCATCCTGTTTTTTAGCCAATAAAGCCATTCAGAATAACATAGCAAAAAAGACAAATTCTTGCAATATTGTTCCTTTAGACTCCAGATTAAAAAAAATATTCATGACAATATGATATCATTGTTTACAAAAACGTGTCCATAATTCCTATGTAAAACATTACAAGCAGCACATTTTCTAGTTATTTGCACTTATATTAAATTTTCTTCATGACTTTCCATTCAAAATACATTTGTCACCATACACTGTGTGAGACTTGCTGTGAAGTTTTATTTTATTTCCAAGTTTCTCTTCAAAATGTTCTGCTATTTTCATTTGTTATTGTTACAATTCAGTAATGCATTTCATTCCTTCTCTTACATTGCTTAAAGCCCCTTCACCCATAGCACGAATGAGCCGCTGGCACTCGTGAAAAAATCAGGGCTGCACTCGAACGCCTCGTGCATCAATTGGCACAACCATTCGGCCAAGCACATGCACTCCACATTTGCGTCACGCTCGTGCTGGAAACCCAATCAAACCGTGTCAAGATCAGGTCATACTGCCATCTGACCATAGTCGCAACAGTTATACGGCATGTCGTACAAAGGTCGGACCACTTGGGCGCGGTTGAGGGGCTGCATTAATGATCACCCACATCGAACCCTGACCAAATGTTGTGAATGAGCTGGCCATTCGACCCACGCTCGGGCCAGAATCGAGGATGCACCCACGATCTTCCACAGCAGTCGCAGGGCTCGTAGAAAATGAGGGTCATTCACGTGGCCAATACAAATGTAGTAACCCAGGACACCACTGTCGAGGTAAGGTTGAGGTGGCGAAATGTGTAGTGTTCGCCCCCCGAGCAACAAGTATGTCGTGCCCCCACCCAGCAACACAAATGGCGCCAGAGTGCAGTGCGATTGCTGTCCAGTGCAGGGTACACATCTGGACGGCTGTCATGTCTATGATGGAACAGCTGGCAGCTGTGGAACACCCATCATGGTATATCCAGCATGTCCCACAGCGCTGGGTGGCACGGACACCAACCACACAGCAGCCTGTGCTGTGCATCCCACTGCCAGCTCACAAAACATTGTCCCATATAGATCCCATATAAACCCCATATGATGCATCATCCCGTGGCCAGCGTGCCATCCAACCGGACAACCGCATCACGTGAGACACAATTGCCAGTGCACACGGGAAAACCGAAGCTGTCAGATGATCACGTGCGTTCACCAAGGTGATAGTCATGTCGCACCTGACCACTGTGTCATCACTGCTCAAAGCTGGAGAACACATATTGTGCCATGAAGAACATCACCTCTCAACCGCGATGCACAGGTGTCAGCAGACTCTCATGACATGGTAAAAAGTAAAAACAGCTCACTGGCCCACTGCTCCTCATGTGACATGCGATTGTGACATCCACATGGTCCGTCTGTCGTGTGATTAATAGTTTGACAGCCCACGCATGTACCAGTGTGAGCAGTAGACACGGCGGCATGTCACTCAGATCACGTCAGCGCAGGCAGGAGCCCGCGAGGCGATCATCATGTCACACCTACCCTCTTTGTCACTGCAACTCACAGCTGGAGTCCCATGTAGAACATACATCCCTCCGCAAGACACTGTGATGCACAGGTGTCGTTAGGCTCTCATGATATGGAGGAAAATGAGAACACATCACCTTTGGAATACGTTCAGCTGCACTGCAGTGCGCACCGCAGACACCATCAGCCAGGCTGTCCCATGTCAATATATATGCCTGATCATGTGAACAGCCAGCTAGCGAGGCAAATTTCACATCCACTACGTGAATTATAGTCCACATGACGCTGTGCACCGATTGGCCTAGAGACAGCTGGACGCACATACCCGTCATGTGGCTGAGTGATGTGTTCATGCTGTGAGCGCGTAATTTCATTCATGTCAGTTCATTAATTCCTTGTTTACTTCCATGAGCATGGTTCATGAACAAAAAGGAACAGAAGGATGATAATTCTTGTATTCTCTACTCTTTATAACAGAAATTTAAACATTTTAACACACAAAAAGAAATCCATTTGTTTCCTCAATTCCAACACAGACGCCGTCCCAGCATCAAGTCATAAAGCATCAATTAAACATCAATACCAGTAACGTGATTGTCTTACATTTAAATAGTACATTCATTGTTCTTACAATGTTCTGTGCTCTCATTATTTTGTCCTTATACATTTTCAATTTATGAACATTTGTACAACATTTAATTTCTTTCTGTATGTGCATGTATTTAAAAAAAACAAAACTGACCCCATAAGTAAATCCTGGCCTGAAAGGGCTCATTTTAGACTCATGTGACATATGTCACAGATGTCCATATCTGAACGCCTGTTTGCTCTCAGATGGTGTCCACTATATGTGACACACCCATACAGTCTGTTAGAGGGAGACAGAAAGATGTGCCCTCCTGTTGCGAATAAGCAGCTCCTTTTGATTTTAAGCAACTGCTTCAAAACAGGTTGTTTCTTGGGGTCCTGAACATGGGGTTAATTTAAGATTAATCATCTCAGTGTATGTGGGATGTTTATAGCTGCAAACAAGAAACTGTTTTTAAGGACACCTCATGGTCAACATGTACAGTAGTGTTCAGAATAATAGTAGTGCTATGTGACTAAAAAGATTAATCCAGGTTTTGAGTATATTTCTTATTTTTACATGGGAAACAAGGTACCAGTAGATTCAGTAGATTCTCACAAATCCAACCAGACCAAGCATTAATGATATGCACACTCTTAAGGCTATGAAATTGGGCTATTAGTAAAAAAAAAAAAAGTAGAAAAGGGGGTGTTCACAATACTAGTAGTGTGGCATTCAGTCAGTGAGTTTCAGTTTTGTGGAACAAACAGGTGTGAATCAGGTGTCCCCTATTTAAGGATGAAGCGAGCACCTGTTGAACATGCTTTTCTCTTTGAAAGCCTGAGGAAAATGGGACGTTCAAGACATTGTTCAGAAGAACAACGTAGTTTGATTAAAAAGTTGATTGGAGAGGGGAAAACCTATACGCAGGTGCAAAAAATTATAGGCTGTTCATCTACAATGATCTACAATGCTTTAAAATGGACAAAAAAAAAAAAACAGGCGTGCAAGAAAACGGAAAACAACCATCAAAATGGATAGAATAATAACCAGAATGGCAAAGGCTCACCCATTGATCAGCTCCAGGATGTTCAAAGACAGTCTGGAGTTACCTGTAAGTGCTGTGACAGTTAGAAGACGCTTGTGTGAAGCTAATTTATTTGCAAGAATCCCCCGCAAAGTCCCTCTGTTAAATAAAAGACGTGCAAAAGAGGTTACAATTTGCCAAAGAACACATCAACTGGCTTAAAGAGAAATGGAGGAATATTTTGTGGACTGATGAGAGTAAAATTGTTCTTTTTGGGTCCAAGGGCCGCAGACAGTTTGTGAGACAACCCCCAAACTCTGAATTCAAGCCACAGTTCACAGTGAAGACAGTGAAGCATGGTGGTGCAAGCATCATGATATGGGCATGTTTCTCTTCTCCTACTATGGTGTTGGGCCTATATATCGCATACCAGGTATCATGGATCAGTTTGGATATGCCAAAATACTTGAAGAGGTCATGTTGCCTTATGCTGAAGAGGACATGCCCTTGAAATGGGTGTTTCAACAAGACCATGACCCCAAGCACACTAGTAAACGAGCAAAATCTTTGTTCCAATCTAACAAAATTAATGCCTTGCAGATGTGAAGAAATCACGAAAAACTGTGGTTATACAACTAAATACTAGTTTAGTGATTCACAGGATTGCTAAAAAAGCAGTTTGAACATAATAGTTTTGAGTTCGTAGCATCAACAGCAGATGCTACTATTACTGTGAACACCCCCTTTTCTACTTTTTTTACTAATAGCCCAGTTTCATAGCCTTAAGAGTGTGCATATCATGAATGCTTGGTCTTGTTGGATTTGTGAGAATCTGCTGAATCGACTGGTACATTGTTTCCCATGTAACAATAAGAAATATACTCAAAACCTGGATTAATCTTTTTAGTTACATAGAACTACTATTATTCTGAACACTACTGTATAATAAAACTTCCCAACACATATTGAAGGAGCTAATATCCAAAATCAGTATGACTAATCCAATATATAGGCATATTTTTACTGCTATGTTGGAGGGTTTGCTCTGTATACTTACAGACGGCATGGTGTAGTGAAAACGTTTTGGTTAAACGGTGCAGATTCGAAAGCATAAAAATAGTTGTATTTTGGCACATTGTAAGAGTCTGCTGCAGTATTATAAAAGGGTTAATTTGCAGTACCATAGATACCTCTAAATATTTCTTTGAAATGAAAAGTGTAATAATGGTAATATTTTCAGATGATGTAATTATGAATATCATGCTGTCTGAAGTAAATTGTCTCACCTGTTTTTAAGTCGATGAGACTAACTTGTATGATTTTTAATTTTGACATTATTTTGACTTTGATAACAGGTAAACGAGCTCTGTTCCTGTAACCGAGTTGTGTCTTGAAAATGTACAACCTTTGATCAAATGTACGCTATCATGTACAAATGTGTTACTTTATTTTAGAAAAACAAAAACTGTCCACTATGATTCTGAAGTGGTGAGTCCTGTGTAAATGTCACACATGCTGCTTGGCAAATGTTGTGCAGTGGTGACATCTCGTGAATTTTGAGAAGCAAAGCTCTTGACAGCTTTACTACATTTAAATATTTTTGTAATGTCCTAAAGTTTTTGTATAGCAAAATCATACAATGTATTAAAATGCCTGTAAAACAAAAAGTGCAATGTGTTGGTTTTTCTTAACCCTGTTCTTGTTTGTAATAGCGTCTGTAAATTTGAGGAGAATGTCAGAGTTTTTACTTAGCGTTTGTGAGACGGAGCGATCTGGGCGTGGGGCAAGTGTAGACTTCCATACTCAACTTCCTGTGGGGAAATGGTCAACATTCCAGGTTTTAACCCTTCTCCCCAATGACCTGTTGGTATAATGTCTGCTCCACGCACACACCACGCCACAGTGGCAAAATACCACATGTGGGAATGTAATGAAACCCTTATTTTCTTGTACCCAAATACAGTTAATACTGTATGTTCTTTGTACAAATTTAGCGATTCAGTGTAAGAATGTGCTTTTATGTCAGCGTTCTTTACCTGTGTGTTGTAAGACAACGGCTGGTTTCCCTGTGGTTCACACACACACACACACCCAACACCAAGAAGGAGATTAAAACATTAAGAAAAAACATAAAATCGGGAAAAAGGGGTCGTACAGTAGTGTTCAGAATAATAGTAGTGCTATGTGACTAAAAAGATTAATCCAGGTTTTGAGTATATTTCTTATTGTTACATGGGAAACAAGTTACCAGTAGTTTCAGTAGATTCTCACAAATCCAACAAGACCAAGCATTAATGATATGCACACTCTTAAGGCTATGAAATTGGGCTATTAGTAAAAAAAAAAGTAGAAAAGGGGGTGTTCACAAAAATAGTAGTGTGGCATTCAGTCAGTGAGTTCGTCAATTTTGTGGAACAAACAGGTGTGAATCAGGTGTCCCCTATTTAAGGATGAAGCCAGCACCTGTTGAACATGCTTTTCTCTTTGAATGCCTTAGGAAAATGAGACATTCAATACATTGTTCAGATGAACAGCGTAGTTTGATTAAAAAATTGATTGGAGAGGGGAAAAATTATATGCAGGTGCAAAAAATCAATCAATTTTATTTATATAGCGCCAAATCACAACAAACAGTTGCCCCAAGGCGCGTTATATTGTAAGGCAAGGCCATACAATAATTACGTAAAAACCCCAATGGTCAAAACGACCCCCTGTGTGCAAGCACTTGGCGACAGTGGGAAGGAAAAACTCCCTTTTAACAGGAAGAAACCTCCAGCAGAACCAGGCTCAGGGAGGGGCAGTCTTCTGCTGGGACTGGTTGGGGCTGAGGGAGAGAACCAGGAAAAAGAAATGCTGTGGAGGAGAGCAGAGATCAATCACTAATGATTAAATGCAGAGTGGTGCATACAGAGCAAAAAGAGAAAGAAACAGTGCATCATGGGAACCCCCCAGCAGTCTAAGTCTATAGCAGTATAACTAAGGGATGGTTCAGGGTCACCTGATCCAGCCCTAACTATAAGCTTTAGCAAAAAGGAAAGTTTTAAGCCTAATCTTAAAAGTAGAGAGGGTGTCTGTCTCCCTGATCCGAATTGGGAGCTGGTTCCACAGGAGAGGAGCCTGAAAGCTGAAGGCTCTGCCTCCCATTCTGCTCTTACAAACCCTAGGAACTACAAGTAAGCCTGCAGTCTGAGAGCGAAGCGCTCTATTGGGGTGATATGGTACTATGAGGTCCCTAAGATAAGATGGGACCTGATTATTCAAAACCTTATAAGTAAGAAGAAGAATTTTAAATTCTATTCTAGAATTAACAGGAAGCCAATGAAGAGAGGCCAATATGGGTGAAATATGCTCTCTCCTTCTAGTCCCCGTCAGCACTCTAGCTGCAGCATTTTGAATTAACTGAAGGCTTTTCAGGGAACTTTTAGGACAACCTGATAATAATGAATTACAATAGTCCAGCCTAGAGGAAATAAATGCATGAATTAGTTTTTCAGCATCACTCTGAGACAAGACCTTTCTAATTTTAGAGATACTGCGCAAATGAAAAAAAGCAGTCCTACATATTTGCTTAATATGCGCATTGAAGGACATATCCTGATCAAAAATGACTCCAAGATTTCTCACAGTATTACTGGAGGTCAGGGTAATGCCATCCAGAGTAAGGATCTGGTTAGACACCATGTTTCTAAGATTTGTGGGGCCAAGTACAATAACTTCAGTTTTATCTGAATTTAAAAGCAGGAAATTAGAGGTCATCCATGTCTTTATGTCTGTAAGACATTCCTGCAGTTTAACTAATTGGTGTGTGTCCTCTGGCTTCATGGATAGATAAAGCTGGGTATCATCTGCGTAACAATGAAAATTTAAGCAATGCGTTCTAATAATACTGCCTAAAGGAAGCATGTATAAAGTGAATAAAATTGGTCCTAGCACAGAACCTTGTGGAACTCCATAATTAACCTTAGTCTGTGAAGAAGATTCCCCATTTACATGAACAAATTGTAATCTATTAGATAATATGATTCAAACCACCGCAGCGCAGTGCCTTTAATACCTATGGCATGCTCTAATCTCTGTAATAAAATTTTATGGTCAACAGTATCAAAAGCAGCACTGAGGTCTAACAGAACAAGCACAGAGATGAGTCCACTGTCTGAGGCCATAAGAAGATCATTTGTAACCTTCACTAATGCTGTTTCTGTACTATGATGAATTCTAAAACCTGACTGAAACTCTTCAAATAGACCATTCCTCTGCAGATGATCAGTTAGCTGTTTTACAACTACCCTTTCAAGAATTTTTGAGAGAAAAGGAAGGTTGGAGATTGGCCTATAATTAGCTAAGATAGCTGGGTCAAGTGATGGCTTTTTAAGTAATGGTTTAATTACTGCCACCTTAAAAGCCTGTGGTACATAGCCAACTAATAAAGATAGATTGATCATATTTAAGATCGAAGCATTAAATAATGGTAGGGCTTCCTTGAGCAGCCTGGTAGGAATGGGGTCTAATAGACATGTTGATGGTTTGGATGAAGTAACTAATGAAATAACTCAGACAGAACAATCTGAGAGAAAGAGTCTAACCAAATACCGGCATCACTGAAAGCAGCCAAAGATAACGATACGTCTTTGGGATGGTTATGAGTAATTTTTTCTCTAATAGTTAAACTTTTATTAGCAAAGAAAGTCATGAAGTCATTACTAGTTAAAGTTAAAGGAATACTCGGCTTTTTGCAATTTGCAACAGTTGCAATTTTCTGTGTTCTGCTGTATCTGTTAGCTGTTTGAACTGAGCTGTTTGAGTTCTTTGAATTAACAGTCTTTTTCAAGACTTTTTTACTTTTTTACTTTTTTTACTTTTTCACCGTGCTCCAACGCCTAAAGAAGACCTCTAACGGTCGAAGCATCGCGACGGAGCACTTTATCAGCTAACCTTCATCAACGTTGGCAAGCTAACTAGCTTGCTAACGCTTTCGTTTTTTATTTTTATTTTATTTTAGCACTGTTGTCGTGCTGCTCCACAGCCTGCCTAGTGGATTTTTATTTTATTTTAGCGCTGTTGTGTGTTACCTGTGCTGCTCCACAGCCTGCCTAGTGGATTTTTATTTTATTTTAGCACTGTTGTGTGTTACCTGTGCTGCTCCACAGCCTGTCCAGTGGATTTTTATTTTATTTTTTAGCACTAATGTCGTGCGTTACCTGTGCTGCTCCACAGCCTGTTCAGTGGATTTTTATTTTATTTTTTAGCACTGTTGTCGTGTGTTACCTGTGCTGCTCCACAGCCTGTCCATAGATTTTTTATTTTTTTTTAGCACTGTTGTCGTGCGTTACCTGTGCTGCTCCACAGCCTGTCCAGTGGATTTTATTTTATTTTTAGCACTGTTGTCGTGCGTTACCTGTGCTCCACAGCCTGTCCAGTGGATTTTTATTTTATTTTTTAGCACTGTTGTCGTGTAACCTGTGCTGCTCCACAGCCTGTTCAGTGGATTTTTACCTGTGCTGCTCCACAGCCTGTCCAGTGGATTTTGATTTTATTTTATTTTTTTAGCACTGTTGTCGTGTGTTACCTGTGCTGCTCCACAGCCTGTCTAGTGGATTTTATTTTATTTTTTACCACTGTTGTCGTGTTTACCTGTGCTGTTCCACAGCCTGTCTAGTGGATTTTTATTTTATTTTTTACCACTGTTGTCGTGCGTTACCTGTGCTGCTCCACAGCCTGTCCAGTGGATTTTGATTTTATTTTTTTTTTATTTATTTTTTTTTAGCACTGTTGTCGTGCGTTACCTGTGCTGCTCCACAGCCTGTCTAGTGGATTTTTTTTAGCACTGTTGTCGTGCGTTACCTGTGCTGCTCCACAGCCTGTCTAGTGGATTTTTATTTTGTTTTAGCACTGTTGTCGTGCGTTGCCTGTGCTGCTCCAGCCTGTCCAGTGGATTTTTATTTTTATTTTATTTTATTTTTAGCACTGTTGTCGTGCGTTACCTGTGCTGCTGCACAGCCTGTCCAGTGGATTTTTATTTTTTTTTAGCACTAATGTCGTGCGTTACCTGTGCTGCTCCACAGCCTGTCCAGTGGATTTTTATTTTATTTTTTAGCACTAATGTCGTGCGTTACCTGTGCTGCTCCACAGCCTGTCCAGTGGATTTTTATTTTATTTTTTAGCACTAATGTCGTGCGTTACCTGTGCTGCTCCACAGCCTGTCTAGTGGATTTTTATTTTGTTTTAGCACTGTTGTCGTGCGTTGCCTGTGCTGCTCCACAGCCTGTCCAGTGGATTTTATTTTATTTTTTAGCACTAATGTCGTGCGTTACCTGTGCTGCTGCTCCACAGCCTGTTCAGTGGATTTTTATTTTATTTTTAGCACTGTTGTCGTGTGTTACCTGTGCTGCTCCACAGCCTGTTCAGTGGATTTTTATTTTATTTTTTAGCGCTGTTGTCGTGTGTTACCTGTGCTGCTCCCACAGCCTGTTCAGTGGATTTTTATTTTATTTTTTAGCGCTGTTGTCGTGTGTTACCTGGCTGCTCCACAGCCTGTTCAGTGGATTTTTATTTTATTTTTTAGCGCTGTTGTCGTGTGTTACCTGTGCTGCTCCACAGCCTGTTCAGTGGTTTTTTTTTATTTTTTTAGCACTGTTGTCGTGCGTTACCTGTGCTGCTCCACAGCCTGTCCAGTGGATTTTTATTTTATTTTTTTAGCACTGTTGTCGTGCGTTACCTGTGCTGCTCCACAGCCTGTCCAGTGGATTTTTATTTTTTTTTTAGCACTGTGTCGTGCGTTACCTGTGCTGCTCCACAGCCTGTCCAGTGGATTTTTATTTTATTTTTTAGCACTGTTGTCGTGTGTAACCTGTGCTGCTCCACAGCCTGTTCAGTGGATTTTTACCTGTGCTGCTCCACAGCCTGTCCAGTGGATTTTGATTTTTATTTTATTTTTTTTAGCACTGTTGTCGTGTGTTACCTGTGCTGCTCCACAGCCTGTCTAGTGGATTTTTATTTTATTTTTTACCACTGTTGTCGTGTGTTACCTGTGCTGTTCCACAGCCTGTCCAGTGGATTTTTATTTTATTTTTTACACTGTTGTCGTGCGTTACCTGTGCTGCTCCACAGCCTGTCCAGTGGATTTTTATTTTATTTTTTACCACTGTTGTCGTGCGTTACCTGTGCTGCTCCACAGCCTGTCCAGTGGATTTTGATTTTTATTTTATTTTATTTTATTTATTTTTTTTAGCACTGTTGTCGTGCGTTACCTGTGCTGCTCCACAGCCTGTCCAGTGGATTTTTATTTAGCACTGTTGTCGTGCGTTACCTGTGCTGCTCCACAGCCTGTCTAGTGGATTTTTATTTTGTTTTAGCACTGTTGTCGTGCGTTGCCTGTGCTGCTCCACAGCCTGTCCAGTGGATTTTTATTTTTATTTTATTTTTTTTTTAGCACTGTGTCGTGCGTTTCCTGTGCTGCTCCACACCTGTCTAGTGGATTTTTATTTTATTTTAGCACTGTTGCGTGCGTTACCTGTGCTGCTCCACAGCCTGTCTAGTGTCGGATTCCCTGTTTGGGAATCCGCTAGCTTAGCGTAGCTACTAGCTCTTAGCCGTTTAGCATGGCGGCTTCTCCTGTCTCTGCCCGTACTTTCCTGCTCGGGTGTGAAATGTTTAGTTATTCCTCGGCCTCTTTTAGCAGTAACGGTACTTGTAGTAAGTTCAGCTTATTCGTAGCTTTGGAGGCCAGGCTGGGCGAATTGGAGCTCGGCTCCGCACCGTGGAAAATTCTACAGCTAGCCAGGCCCCTGTAGTCGTTGCGGACCAAGGTAGCTTAGCCGCCGTTAGTTCCCCCCTGGCAGACCCCGTGCGTCGTGGAAGGCAGGCTGACTGGGTGACTGTGAGGAGGAAGCGTAGCCCTAAACAGAAGCCCCGTGTACACCGTCAACCCTTCACATCTCTAACCGTTTTTCCCCACTCGACGATACACTCGCCGAGGATCAAACTCTGGTTATTGGCGACTCTGTTTTGAGAAATGTGAAGTTAGCGACACCAGCAACCATTGTCAATTGTCTTCCGGGGCCAGAGCAGGCGACATCGAAGGACATTTGAAATTGCTGGCTAAGGCTAAGCTAAATTTGGTAAGATTGTAATTCACGTCGGCAGTAATGCACTCGGTTACGCCAATCGGAGGTCACTAAAATTAACATTGAATCGGTGTGTAACTTTGCAAAAACAATGTCGGACTCTGTTGTTTTCTCTGGGCCCCTCCCCAATCAGACCGGGAGTGACATGTTCTCCTTGAATTGCTGGCTGTCTGAGTGGTGTCCAAAAAATGAGGTGGGCTTCATTGATAATTGGCAAAGCTTCTGGGGAAAACCTGGTCTTGTTAGGAGAGACGGCATCCATTCCACTTTAGAGGGAGCAGCTCTCATTTCTAGAAATCTGGCCAATTTTTTGGGATCCTCCAAACTGTGACTGTCTAGCGTTGGGACCAGGAGGCAGAGCTGTGGTCTTATACACCTCTCTGCAGCTTCTCTCCCCCTGCCATCCCCTTATTACCCCATCCCCGTAGAGACGGTGCCTGCTCCCAGACCACCTTAACTAGCAAAAATCTATTTAAGCATAAAAATTCAAAAGAAAAATAATATAGCACCTTCAATTGCACCACAGACTAAAACAGTTAAATGTGGTCTATTAAACATTAGGTCTCTTTCTTCTAAGTCCCTGTTGGTAAATGATATAATAATTGATCAACGTATTGATTTATTCTGCCTAACAGAAACTTGGTTACAGCAGGATGAATATGTTAGTTTAAATGAGTCAACACCCCCGAGTCACACTAACTGTCAGAATGCTCGTAGCACGGGCCGGGCGGGGATTAGCAGCAATCTTCCATTCCAGCTTATTAATTAATCAAAAACCTAGACAGAGCTTTAATTCATTTGAAAGCTTGTCTCTAGTCTTGTCCATCCAAATTGGAAGTCCCAAAAACCAGTTTTATTTGTTATATCTATCGTCCACCTGGTCGTTACTGTGAGTTTCTCTGTGAATTTTCAGACCTTTTGTCTGACTTAGTGTTAGCTCAGATAAGATAATTATAGTGGGCGATTTTAACATCCACACAGATGCTGAGAATGACAGCCTCAACACGGCATTTAATCTATTATTAGACTCTATCGGCTTTGCTCAAAAGTAAATGAGTCCACCCACCACTTTAATCATATTTTAGATCTTGTTCTGACTTATGGTATGGAAATAGAAGACTTAACAGTATTCCCTGAAAACTCCCTTTTGTCTGATCATTTTTTAATAACATTTACATTTACCCGATGGACTACCCTGCAGTGGGGAATAAGTTTCATTACACTAGAAGTCTTTCAGAAAGCGCTGTAACTAGGTTTAAGGATATGATTCCTTCTTTATGTTCTCTAATGTCATATACCAACAGAGCAGAGTAGCTACCTAAACTCTGTAAGGGAGTTAGAGTATCTTGTCAATAGTTTACATCCTTATTGAAGACAACTTTGGATGCTGTAGCTCCTCTGAAAAAGAGAGCTTTAAATCAGAAGTGTCTGACTCCGTGGTATAACTCACAAGCTCGTAGCTTAAAGCAGATAACCCGTAAGTTGGAGAAGAAATGGCGTCTCACTAATTTAGAAGATCTTCACTTAGCCTGGAAAAAGAGTTTGTTGCTCTATAAGAAAGCCCTTCGTGAAGCTAGGACATCTTTCTACTCATCACTAATTGAAGAAAATAAGAACAACCCCAGGTTTCTTTTCAGCACTGTAGCCAGGCTGACAAAGAGTCAGAGCTCTATTGAGCTGAGTATTCCATTAACTTTAACTAGTAATGACTTCATGACTTTCTTTGCTAACAAAATTTTGACTATTAGAGAAAAAATTACTCATAACCATCCCAAAGATGTATTGTTATCTTTGGCTGCTTTCAGTGATGCCGGTATTTGGTTAGACTCTTTCTCTCCGATTGTTCTGTCTGAGTTATTTTCATTAGTTACTTCATCCAAACCATCAACATGCTTATTAGACCCCATTCCTGCCAGGCTGCTCAAGGAAGTCCTACCATTATTTAATGCTTCAATCTTAAATATGATCAATCTATCTTTGTTAGTTGGTATGTACCACAGGCCTTTAAGGTGGCAGTAATTAAACCATTACTTAAAAAGCCATCACTTGACCCAGCTATCTTAGCTAATTATAGGCCAATCTCCAACCTTCCTTTTCTCTCAAAGATTCTTGAGAGGGTAGTTGTAAAACAGCTAACTGATCACCTGCAGAGGAATGGTCTATTTGAAGAGTTTCAGTCAGGTTTTAGAATTCATCATAGTACAGAAACAGCATTAGTGAAGGTTACAAATGATCTTCTTATGGCTTCGGACAGTGGACTTATCTCTGTGCTTGTTCTGTTGGACCTCAGTGCTGCTTTTGATACTGTTGACCATAAAATTTTATTACAGAGATTAGAGCATGTCATAGGTATTAAAGGCATTGCGCTGCGGTGGTTTGAATCATATTTGTCTAATAGATTACAGTTTGTTCATGTAAATGGGGAATCTTCTTCACAGACTAAAGTTAATTATGGAGTTCCACAAGGTTCTGTGCTAGGACCAATTTTATTCACTTTATACATGCTTCCCTTGGGCAGTATTATTAGACGGTATTGCTTAAATTTTCATTGTTACGCAGATGATACCCAGCTTTATCTATCCATGAAGCCAGAGGATACACACCAATTAGCTAAACTGCAGGATTGTCTTACAGACATAAAGACATGGATGACCTCTAATTTCCTGCTTTTAAACTCAGATAAAACTGAAGTTATTGTACTTGGCCCCACAAATCTTAGAAGCATGGTGTCTAACCAGATCGTTACTCTGGATGGCATTTCCCTGATCTCTGGTAATACTGTGAGAAATCTTGGAGTTATTTTTGATCAGGATATGTCATTCAAAGCGCATATTAAACAATATGTAGGACTGCCTTTTTGCATTTACGCAATATCTCTAAAATCAGAAAGGTCTTGTCTCAGAGTGATGCTGAAAAACTAATTCATGCATTTATTTCCTCTAGGCTGGACTATTGTAATTCATTATTATCAGGTTGTCCTAAAAGTTCCCTAAAAAGCCTTCAGTTGGTTCAGAATGCTGCAGCTAGAGTACTGACGGGGACTAGCAGGAGAGAGCATATCTCACCCGTGTTGGCCTCCCTTCATTGGCTTCCTGTTAATGCTAGAATAGAATTTAAAATTCTTCTTCTTACTTATAAGGTTTTGAATAATCAGGTCCCATCTTATCTTAGGGACCTCGTAGTACCATATTACCCCATTAGAGCGCTTCGCTCTCAGACTGCGGGCTTACTTGTAGTTCCTAGGGTAAGAGTAGAATGGGAGGCAGAGCCTTCAGCTTTCAGGCTCCTCTCCTGTGGAACCAGCTCCCAATTCAGATCAGGGAGACAGATACCCTCTCTACTTTTAAGATTAGGCTTAAAACTTTCCTTTTCGCTAAGGCTTATAGTTAGGGCTGGATCGGGTGACCCTGGACCATCCCTTGGTTATGTTGCTTTAGACGTAGACTGTGGGGGGGTTCCCATGATGCACTGTTTCTTTCTCTTTTTGCTCCGTATGCATCACTCTGCATTTAATCATTAGTGATCGATCTCTTTTTCCTGGTTCTTTCCCTCAGCCCCAACCAGTCTCAGCAGAAGACTGCCCCTCCCTGAGCCTGGTTCTGCTGGAGGTTTCTTCCTGTTAAAAGGGAGTTTTTCCTTCCCACTGTGGCCAAGTGCTTGCTCATAGGGGGTCGTTTTGACCGTTGGGGTTTTTCATGATTGTTGTATGGCCTTGCCTTGCAATGTGGAGCGCCTTGGGGCAACTGTTTGTTGTGATTTGGCGCTATATAAGAAACAAGTTGATTGATTGATTGAATAGAGCTCTGACTCTTTGTCAGCTTGGCTACAGTGCTGAAAAGAAACCTGGGGTTGTTCTTATTTTCTTCAATTAGTGATGAGTAGTAAGATGTCCTAGCTTTATGGAGGGCTTTTTTTATAGAGCAACAGACTCTTTTTCCAGGCTAAGTGAAGATCTTCTAAATTAGTGAGACGCTATTTCCTCTCCAACTTACGGGTTATCTGCTTTAAGCTGCGAGTTTGTGAGTTATACCACAGAGTCAGGCACTTCTGATTTAAAGCTCTCTTTTTCAGAGGAGCTACAGCATCCAAAGTTGTCTTCAATGAGGATGTAAAACTATTGACGAGATACTCTATCTCACTTACAGAGTTTAGGTAGCTACTCTGCACTGTGTTGGTACATGGCATTAGAGAACATAGAAGAATCATATCCTTAAACCTAGTTACAGCGCTTTCTGAAAGACTTCTAGTGTAATGAAACTTATTCCCCACTGCTGGGTAAATGTTATTAAGAAATGATCAGACAGAAGGGAGTTTTCAGGGAATACTGTTAAGTCTTCAATTTCCATACCATAAGTCAGAACAAGATCTAAGATATGATTAAAGTGGTGGGTGGACTCATTTACATTTTGAGCAAAGCCAATTGAGTCTAATAGATTAAATGCAGTGTTGAGGCTGTCATTCTCAGCATCTGTGTGGATGTTAAAATCACCCACTATAATTATCTTATCTGAGCTAAGCACTAAGTCAGACAAAAGTTCTGAAAATTCACAGAGAAACTCACAGTAACGACCAGGAGGATGATAGATAACAACAAATAAAACTGTTTTTTGGGACTTCCAATTTGGATGGACAAGACTAAGAGTCAAGCTTTCAAATGAATTAAAGCTCTGTCTGGGTTTTTGATTAATTAATAAGCTGGAATGGAAGATTGCTGCTAATCCTCCGCCTCGGCCCGTGCTATGAACGTTCTGGCAGTTAGTGTGACTCGGGGGTGTTGACTCATTTAAACTAACATATTCATCCTGCTGTAACCAGGTTTCTGTAAGGCAGAATAAATCAATTGATCCGATTGGCGTAACCGGGTGTCATTACTGCCGACGTGAATTACAATCTTACCAAATTTACACTTAGCCTTAGCCAGCAGTTTCAAATTTCCTTCAATGTCGCCTGCTCTGGCCCTCGGAAGACAATTGACTATGGTTGCTGGTGTCACTAACTTCACATTTCTCAAAACAGAGTCGCCAATAACCAGAGTTTGATCCTCGGCGGGTTTGTCGCCGAGTGGGGAAAAACGGTTAGAAATGTGAACGGGTTGGCGGTGTACACGGGGCTTCTGTTTAGGGCTACGCTTCCTCCTCACAGTCACCCAGTCGGCCCTGCTTTCCCTGCTCGGGATCTGCCAGAGGGAAACTAACGGCGGCTAAGCTACCTTGGTCCACACCGACTACAGGGGCCTGGCTAGCTGTAGAATTTGCCACGGTGCGGAGCCGAGCCTCCAATTCGCCCAGCCCAGGCGAATGCTTTAAAATGGACAAAAAGCAGAGACGTGTGGAAGAAAACGGAAAACAACCATCAAAATGGATAGAAGAATAACCAGAATGGCAAAGGCTCACCCATTGATCAGCTCCAGGATGATCAAAGACAGTCTGGAGTTACCTGTAAGTGCTGCGACAGTTAGAAGACGCCTGTGTGAAGCTCATTTATTTGCAAGAATCCCCCGCAAAGTCCCTCTGTTAAATAAAAGACAGCAGAAGAGGTTACAATTCGCCAAAGAACACACCAACTGGCCGAAAGAGAAATGGAGGAATATTTTGTGGACTGATGAGAGTACAATTGTTCTTTTTGGGTCCAAGGGCTGCAGACAGTTTGTGAGACAACCCCCAAACTCTGAATTCAAGCCACAGTTCACACTGAAGGCACTGAAGCATGGTGGTTCAAGCATCATGATATGGGCATGTTTCTCCTACTATGGTGGTGAGCCTATATCGCATACCAGGTATCATGGATCAGTTTGGATATGTCAAAATACTTGAAGAGGTCATGTTGCCTTATGCTGAAGAGGACATGCCCTTGAAATGGGTGTTTCAGCAAGACAATGACCCCAAGCACACTAGTAAACAAGCAAAGTCTTGGTTCTAAACCAACAAAATTAATGCCTCACAGATGTGAAGAAATCATGAAAAACTGTGGTTATACAACTAAATACTAGTTTAGTGATTCACAGGATTGCTAAAAAAAAGCAGTTTGAACATAATAATTTTGAGTTTGTAGCATCAACAGCAGATGCTACTATTATTGTGAACACCCCCTTTTCTACTTTTTTTACTAATTGCCCAATTTCATAGCCTTAAGAGTGTGCATATCATGAATGCTTGGTCTTGTTGGATTTGTGAGAATCTACTGAATCTACTGGTACCTTGTTTCCCATGTAACAATAAGAAATATACTCAAAACCTGGATTAATCTTTTTAGCTACATAGCACTACTATTATTCTGAACACTACTGTATATGTTTGGACACTGAAATACAGTGCAGCAGATAAGTGAAACAATCATGCAAATGGTGATAAAAGCATCAAATTCGGCAGAAATACTCCTTAGACACTCCTCTTTTGAAAAAGCTGATTGGCCACTTGACTTTTCAACCGGGGGTCAATTGAAGAATTACAAAGAGGTCAAAATTAAAAGATGCTCCAATCATATTGAAAAATATTCCACATTATTTGTCTGATCATAAAGATTCCAAAAAGGTATAGTTTGGACTATCTGTGACTGAATTCTATGGAGTTACGGGATTAAAAACAGCAAGAAAGGTGACAAAGGTCAGTGTCATTTAGTAAAAGGTCAAAGTTGCTCCAATTTTGTTAAAAAGTGATGCAAATTATTGGTTGAGCTAATAGGATTAATAAATGGTGTTGACAGTGTTGAATGCTTGGTCTCCAAAGTAAAGGTCAAACAAGGTCTACATTTATTGCATTCTATGACATGTGACATATGTTACCTCATAACATGATAAATAAGGATGACACATGGTCCAAACTATTCCTTTTTAAAACCATGTTAACTAGTAATTTGCATCTCCCCATTTATTCCAGTTAGGTGTCAAGGGAGCTGGAGCCTATATCAGTGATCATTATGCAAAAGGTGGGCCACCTTGGACATGCAGCCAGTTCATCGAAGGGCCACCTATGGACAACAAACACACGATTGTTTGCAATATTCAATATATAGTTTCCAGTTCACCCTACCTGCATGTCTTTTGAAGTGGGAGGAAGCCAGAGCACCTGGAGGGAACTCACTCAAACATGAGCAGAACATAAAATGCAAGCTCCATACAGAAATACCAGGTGGGAAGGGACCTCAAGACCTTCTTGCTGTGAGCAACAGTGCTAATCACAAAGTCGCTGTCCTGCCCAGAGGTATGTTATCTCATTATTTCACTGAGAAGTTCAAAGATAAAGGTCTACAGTTGATTTCAAGTGTTCCATAATCCATGGAGTTCAGTTAGGTCTGGGAGCATGTACTGTTACTACACATCGCATCATTCAACCATACTACAAAGTCACCCCAGAACCTAGATGGAACCCCTCAGGCAGGTATCGCACCCCTCCCAACCTCTTAAAAAATAATCTATCTCCAGTCAGTCAGGTAAAACTTGGATGTCCACTTTGACTTCTGGAGATGCTGGGGCCCTCAACACTGAGGCATCAGTTTGAGTTGATCAATCCTTAAGAAGTACGAAGAGTGGAAAAGTATCTCGAGTAATCTGCCCTCAAAAAGTGGATTGTGCATTACAGTGTGACTATCGGGGAAAGCCACCAAAGCACCCACAACTGTGAAAGTGTTACAAACTTCAGCGTCTCTGATTGGAGAAACTGCATCCAACAACTTTTGGCTGTTATTTCACCCCGTCATCTTAACCTAAACAGGTAAACTACTGACTGCCCAACTGGTTTTGGACCCTTCAAAAAATGTGAAAAGAGCTGTAAGTCATATATCGTTTTCCAGACTTCGATGGAATTCCTCTCAAAGTCTACACTCAAAGCTCATATTCATTACTTGCTTTCAGCTCTAATATCCTGTGATTGACAGTTCAATAACATAACATAGTCAGTGTTCAACTGTGTGTGGACCTCCCTGTGCATTATGTCGTAGCCTTGTGTTATGACATTTTAGTGTTTTAAGCCTCTTGCCATCCTACATTTTCTTGTCTCACTCTGTCCATGAATAGAACACGTTAAATTAAAGCGACACAACACCGGTGAACCATAGGGAACTGGCGTCAGAAATGTTCACATGCAGTGCCAAAAGTCTGACTGACTGTTTATGTCCAGGAACCGCTCCAGGTCCACTCGGTCAAACCATCCGTTGACTTTGATTTCCCTTAAGATATAATCAGTTGCAGCTCTAAGAGATGAAGCCTGAGTACAACAAGCAGCACGATACTGGAGCTTTTCTGAGATTTCCAAAGATTGTTAAGAGGCTTTGTCACATAAAACCCTTAGAATCCTGTTCATGTGGTTTGGCTAAAACCGCATTTCGACCCATGTTATTTGTGAAGTAATTACACTATGTGATTTACAAATACTCACAAAATTAGCTCTGTAGCACTGTGGTCACTCTGAAGTTTGGGCTTGTTCCTGTTTACGTTTGCCTCAAATGACCCCCCAACCCCCCACACACACCCCCCCGGAGGAACACATTCATTCCTACTCCTGCTACAACTGTAATTGGTCACAGCTGTGATCATTCAAAGGACTAAACTGATGCATATTGTCAGCACACAAATCAGACCACCTCACCATCAGTGAGGAGGCTGAATTATTTTGAGGGGGCTAGGGGGGCATTTGACCCCCAAAACGTGACTCTGCTGCAAATCAGGAATTATTCTCAAACCATTAATGAAAATTTACACAAACCATGAATATCCGCAAAACATGAGTAAAATATCCCAAAAAATTTGAACGCAGGTATGCAGATATTTCAGTATGAATACAGACTGTGAAAGTGGGGCCTCACGATCCATCTGACTTTTTGGGTTTTAAGCAGGAGGTGTCAGAAAAGTTACCAGAGGGATAACTGGCTTGTGGCAGCCAAGCGTTCATAGTGACGTCACTTTTTGATCCTTTAGTGTCAACTCTTCCTATCACCATGAAGCAGGATTCACCAAGTGTTGGATTGGTCACCTACTAATAGGGAACTTGAGAGTTGGCACCTTGGCACTTGCACAAATTTGATTCCTGCACTTCCGTTTGCTCTCAAAACCATTCTCTCATCGCTCCCAGAAGGAGAGAGAAATTATCTACAGCTGCAGGTTGTCTTGTGCATGTCATGCGGTGGAGAACGCATTTGGAATCTTCTCCCAAAAGGTAATTATTTATATAGTAATGGATTGGTAAAACAGGTGCATTTTCATTCTTTCTTATGAGTTAGATAATGTATGTGTAAAGTTATGTTTATTATAGATGTATCATCTCATTATTTTCTCAATTTCAAGTTCAGCTGTGCTGCACACAATGATACGCAGGTTGTCCAATGTTCATGACTAGTTCACAAAATGCCAGAAGTTATGAACATTTCAAAATTTTAATCATTCATGATTTGCAGCTGATTCACATTTTGGGGGTTAACAGGGGCAGTAATCAATTTGCTATGCAACCCTACAAGTCACTTCTGGGAGCATGCAATGGTGCTCCACCTTGCTTTACCCTGGATGATGACTACCCAGACAGACAAGAGAAAACCAGTCCATCCTTACATCTCAAAAGTACCTATCTATCTATCTGTCACAGCCATGTACAATGTGGGCATCATCTTGGACTTCTCTAGCCACTGGGATCCTCAGTGCTGAAACACATGGTTGTGAAAACATGCTCAGAGAAGCACATCACATGGCCAAATTTAGCTAATGTTTTCTCATGATGCAGCTGATAATTCTCATCTGAGTCTCCCAAAGCTTATGGGCCAGTGCTTTTTCCTCTGAGGAGACAAACCACCAAAGACCTCCAGTTGTTGTCTTAGGTCACTGGGTAGCATCAAAGTGTCACAACTACACAGTAAGACAGGTACCCCAAAGACTTAATGTCAGCATCACTAATCATTTCTGTCCTTTGACCTTGTGACTTCATAAGCTCTTCCCACGCAATCTCTTGATCTCACAGGTTGAGAAACCAACGCCATGAATGTTACTGCTAGGAAGTAAATTCTCTACAATGTCAACACTTTCACCACATACAGAAACACTTCTGATGGCCAAGAGCAGGAAGCCACTCAAAACCAGGATTTTTAGTCTTGATTCAGGACAGGCACACTGATTCCACACTCAAACCCCAATCAGAGAATTTATTTTTTCACAGATTGTGTCACAGCATTGATTTCACATGCAGTTTTCCAGGCACATCCAACTGGGAGGAGGCTCCGGGGCAGACCCAGGGCATGCTGGAGGGATTATAATTCCCATTTGGCTTGAGAATGTCTCAGGATCCCCCAGAAACAGTTAGACAGAGAGCTGTTTAGACTACTGCCACTGTGTCCTGGACAAGCTACAGAAAATTTAGGAATGAAATTGACAGCGTAACTGAGTTAGCACTTGTTTAGTAAAAATGGAATATGGGCAGCAGTGCAATAGGATGCATGACTTTCATTGCAACAGTGAAACTGGCTTCATTTTGTGCATGTGTGTGTGTGTGTGTGTGTGTGTGTGTGTGTGTGTGTGTGTGTGTGTGTGTGTGTGTGTGTGTGTGTGTGTGTGTGTGTGTGTGTGTGTGTGTGTGTGTGTGTGTTCGTTGCGTTTCTTTTGTAGAATGTAAACATGAAGCCAGATCTCTGCCATCACAGCCTCCCTGATATGAAGACAGGACGACACTGACAACAAGTCTGATCTGTGAACACACAGATGCACATTTCTGAGTCCATGCAGTGGACAACAGATTAATAATTTTTCATCTGACCAGGAGGGGAAGAGGGGGACGTCAAAGAGCACCAAAATATCTTCAAACCAAAGAGACTTAAATATCCGTTCATGTATTTTTTTACTCACCATTGACAGTTTTAGTTTCCAATACTTAAGTCTGCTCTTGTGAAGTTAATTTAATATACTGAGTAACACAAGAACAGGAGCTCAGAAAATTATTGCTTCAATGTGTTAAGAACTCTGTTTTTCTTTTTGTGTCATTAAAGTACACCTAGTAGCATGATGCGATTATACTATGGTAGGAAATGAAAGGAAAAAGATTTAAAATTAATGCTATGACAAGTATTGCCATCCTAAATAGACATGGGTAGTTAAATGTAATCATCATTAATATGTCAGTCATTATTATCACTTTACCGGGGCGTTGCTGGGCCGGTATGTAGATTTACGTCGACACTACCTGGCTATACCCGCCCGTTGTGCGTAAACAATGACGTCATAGCGCGCAGCTCAAGAACTGTCCGCTGAGGGGAAAAAAAAAAACAGTCCACAGAGGAAAAGATGAAAAGGCGAGAAGTGTGTTTTGGTCCTAATATGGATATTCCGGATGATTTTCTCATGGATAGTACGACAATGAACAGCAGCCAAAGCAGCCAGCTTGATGAGGACGCACTGCCAAATTTGGAGAGCAACGCCTGCAAGCCGACACGACAAATGTTAAGTGAGCCAACTTTTTATGTACGTGTTACGTGTTGTGTATCTCAGTAAAAAGTGATAATAATGCAAATAACATGCTGTTGTCGTGTGGTGTGCATTTTCTGAGTCCCTCCGTTCACGCCCAGTCGCCCGCAATGACAGATATTCGCCCGAGTTAGACGAGGGTGAATATCTGTCATTGCGGCGACTGGGCGTGAACGTTGGGCCTCTGAAAATGCATACCGCCCTCCAAAAGCATGTTATTGTATTATTACTACACAAGCCCTCAAATTCCATAAAGGCCTGCCTTCACATCTCCCTCATATCAAAACAGAATTATGCCACAGAGAGAGAGAGAGAGAGAAAGAGAGAGACCACAATAATGATTTGCAGGGACATCAATCACTTAAATTTGTGTTTTATCCAAGTTCGATATCCAATAGGAGGACCCCTTAGCAGTATTTGCTTCAGGCACTAATGAGGTCAGGACTGACTCTAGATACAAAGTTCTTTTTTTTTTTTTTTTTTTTTTTTGACTGTATGGTTTCTTTATTTCATTACTTTCAAAGGCATTTAAAGGTGGATTTTAATATAATGAATGCTATGGTGGATATACAGCTCATCTGGAAAGTATTCACAGCACATCACTTTTTCCACATTTTGTTGTGTTGCAGCTTTATTCAAAAATGGAGTCAATTCTTTTTTTTGCATTTGTCCTCTTGTGAATGTACTGAGATTACATCATCCTACCCATAATGCACTGGGCACAGCATGTGCTCACAAACCTTAAAAATTAGCACATTACTTTAAAACTAAAACATATATCTGATATTTTCACTTTATAAAACTTCAGACATGACAGTAATTTTAAACAACTTGTCCAAAATTAGTTTGGTTAAAATTTGAACCATAAGTTAAAAATGATGCCTCTGGATGACTTAGGTGATATTGCCAGCATATCGGTATGGTGTTAGAAAATGAGGCTTTATAAACCTTTACAACACCCATATTTCCAAACATTGTTCTGTTCAGTGCTGCACCAAAATGTCAATTTCAAATTTAAAAGGCATATCACACTCCAATCACACTATATTTTAAAAAATTATTCCAGATTATGAATCATTGCGTCCAACTCTTTAACTTGTGTGAGTCCTGATGTAGCTGATAAAAATAAAATTAGCCATACAGCGTCTGAAAAATGTACACATATTCAGAGCTATTTTTAGCCATCAAAGTGACGTAACCTCAGGTGCTGCCAGAAGGTCAGTCCACCTGTGTTCACTTCATGACATATCCAGCACACACAGTCAAACTGGACTTTTTTTTGTCTCCAAATGTAATATGTCTTAAATTTGGCTTTCAAATCTAATTCTTGTATTTTGCAATCAACAAACGTCCACCTCCACGTCATCGTAACCCACGGTGTATTCAGACCAAAACAAACAACAAAACAACACTGCATATGTCTCAAGAAGACTGAACAATAATGAATACATACAGCGAAAGTGGTGTCTAGGATTTCACGCCTGTTGTGGTCACACCAGAGCCATGTAGAATTATTGTTCCACTATATGGCGCTGTCATTGGTCCACAGGATAACAGCAGCATCCCTGCGTCAGCCTTTGTTTTTTGTTTTTTAGATCAGGTATATAATGTAGCGTAGGTGGGCATTTTGTTAATGATTTTAATCTGTTGCATGAATTTCTTATGATGTTTTCCTCGATGATTGTACACACATTCCCATTATGGTGATGTTCAAAGAACTGCAATGCCTACAAAAACTATTAAACCCATTTTTATGGTTTTATTACTGCATGGCGTAACATCAAAATAAAATAATCTGCTTTCTCTCAATAAATATTTAAAGACCTAATTTCTTTAAGAGTGAAAACAAGACATGTTCTTCAATCAGTTATGTTGGTGTTTGCTTTCTCCAAGCCAGAATTTTGTTTGTGTAGCTTTTAGAAACAATAAATGCTTTTATTGTTTGTAGTTAGGACTCCGTTTGACTACTCTAACTGCATGTGGATCACATTCAAGAACAGCTGCAAATTTTTGGTAGGATGGAAATCTGGACTTGTCACTCCACTATTATTCAGACATTTCTGGGTAGATTATCCTTGGGGGGGTGTCATTGTTTTGTTAAAAGACTAATCTCTTAAAGGATTTTGGTATGTTAAATTAGTTTTTCCTCCTGTCTTTTGTTCATGAACAAAAATATAAATCCAACACTTTTGTTTTTGTCTTGTTTTTCATGAGCTGAACTCAAGATCTAAAACATTTTCTATATGAACAAAAGACCTACTTTGTTCAAATATATCTCACATTCAATGGCATCTGGCTGCTGTTGCACTGCATGAGGCAAATGGCGGTCACACCAGATACTGACTTGTTTTCTGACTGTCATATTTAAAGCCCCCTTCTTACTTTCACAGATTCATCCGGGAAGGTTGTGGTCTGTAACCTTGAAAATTTGGAGTATGGAGCTCAGCATTGGTTTGATGACCTAATGTGCTGGATTTGCACCATGTGACCTGTGCAAGAACAACCATTGCATGTATATCTTCAGAGCAACTTTGGCACTTTTGTAAAACCTCCCGGTGATGACACAGTGTATAAAACAATGTTACGGGCTCCGTGACGATGGACGGGATTACTAAAGTAGGTCAAAGTTGCCAATAGAAAAAAAGGCATTTTTGAGCACCTTGGAAATCACACCATGATCTAAATAAGGCCATGGTACAATAACAGAATACCCTGGTTCATCATGGACACCCTCCCAGAATGCATATCAGTGAAAGAACAGCACCTCACCAGTAGACGAATCCCAAGAACATAATGCTTCACAGTCAAGATGGTGCGTGTGATAGTTTGCTTATACCAAGCATGAGAATCTAATTTATTGACAGATAACTTCACACATACAAGGAATTTCATCTGGTATTGTTGGTGCATAAACAACAATTAAAAAAGAAAGGGGAAAAAATACTTCGGTAAGAAGTAAAAGAGTCAAATAGGCAAAACTATGTTCACAGTTAAATAAATATGATGTAGTGGAATGGGACTGTGCAAAAGCATGTGATTTGGTGTGCAGATGTACAGTACCTTTCAGTGCAGGGATGACCAATCTGTACTTTGTGTGGGAGGGGTGGTTGTCTCAGGCATTATTTCTTAGTCTAGCTGCGGATGGAAAGAAGCTGTTTTAGTCCTGAGGGGAGGGTGACAAAAAGTTTGTGTCCTGGGTGAGAGGGATCAGCCACTATCTTCCTTGCTCGCCTGAGGGCTCTTGAGGTGTACAGGTCCTGTAGGGATGGCAGATTGCAGTCATTCACCTTTTCTGCTGTGTGGATGATATGCTGCAGTTTAATCCTGTTCTTAGCAGTGGCAGCAGAGTACGAGATGGAGGAAGAGATGCTGGACTCAATGATGGCGGTGTAGAAGTTCATCATCATTGATTTTGGCAGGTTGAACTTGCTCAGCTGCCGCAGAAAGTACATCCTCTGTTGTGCTCTCTTGATGAGAAAGCTGACATTCAGATGTCATGGATGAGGACTCCACAATGGTGACTGGGGAGTCATAAGCTTGATGTCCAAAAAAAATTTTTAATTTTAATTTTTAATCTCATTGGCCCACAGAACTTTGATCAAAATCTAAAAGAATCATCATAGTCTGCAACGAAACGGTGACATTATTTGCATTTTTGTTTGATCAAACATTCTGTAATTTTAAAATAATCAGATAATCTTTTTATTTATTTTTGGGTGATTCTTAGACTATGGGCACTTATGTCTTTTGATCATATTGTATGAAAAACAGAAAAAAAGGGGAAATTTCACACTTTTGTAGTTATCTTTACAATGAAAGTGTGTTAAGAAATTTGTTCTAGTAGTCCATGATGACTTTTTCACCTTTTTTCAGCATCATTATATGCAAATATTGCCGTTTTGTGCTGCAGACTTTTGATCTTCAATGATAAAAATGAATGGTAAAGAAACGTTTTTTCTAATGTTTTAAAATATCTCTGAATAAAATATCAGTAAAATAATCAAAACATAATTGGGGTATTCAATGTCATACAATTGTTGTGATTTTTTTTTTTTTTTTTTAAACAAAATGTAGTTGTCCCACACTATTGCCATAATTTCCACCACAACACTGTAATGTCCCTTTAAACAGTTTGTATGAAAGATTGTTTGGGTAGTTTCTATGGAGATAAACAGTGACATCAGAGCACATGTATATAGCCCAAATCACAACAAACAGTTGCCCCAAGGCGCTTTATATTGTAAAGCAATGGTGTGGTGGAAATTACATTTACAAGGCCGATAGTGCCCGTAGTTAAAGAATCACCCTTTTATGTTCAGATAACATGTAGTTTGTCAGATTTGCCCATTTAAGATCATCTCAAAGGGTCTATATCTAGATTCAATCAAGCACTTTAAAGCAGTGTTCTTGTGCAAAAGCAAATTCTCAGATTTGGTTTTTACTGTTTAAAACCGGACTGAACTATTTCACCTCTGATCTGGAGTCATTTAAAACCCGTCCACAGCAGGATGTCTGTGTTAAACTCATTTGAAACCCATTTAGAGAGTGTTAAAAGTGGTTTAAAATGAGCCAAAGGGAATCTTTCTCAGTGAAACAGCGTACACTGACAGTCATACATTTCAGAAACAGGGAAAAGGACAAAATTTCCACATTTTTAAAAAATGACCATTAATGAATGAAAATATTTGGTAAGGTATGTCACTGGATTGTCTCAGCTCTGCTCGAGAACACGCTGATTAAACACGTAGCTCACCATCCCGTCTGGTCCCGCAATGTTCTGAAGTCAACAGAACAGAAACATCAATTTTAGCCGTTGAAGCGGCCACATAGTGACTTGTGTTTTTCCTCTACAAAGAGATGCAGGCTTTGTTGAATCCCACGCATTCTATATTTTCACTTAATTAGCATATCACCATTTATCAGGCAAAGTGGAAAATCGAAGCTTGTCTTTGTTTGTGTTTGTGTCGACTGGATGTGATTGACAAATTAACCGTGTAATTAGACTAAAATGCCGACCAAGCACAGTGGGACAGTGATGTACCTCATCCAGAGGCTGGTTTTCATGACCATGGTGCTTTTGGCCAACGCAGCAAAAAGCTTTACAGAAAATCAAACCGCTCAGAAATTTATGATGCAGCCCTCCCACTCTCAACACTGCTTTGGGAGCGCTGTAAGAGGAAAGAAAGTGACTAGTTGAATTTACCACAGACAAAATGATGGAAAAATGGAGGCTCTTGAGTTCTACACTTTACATAAAAAAACATGAATTTCAGTACGCAGGTACATACGGTTTTCTTGTCCGTGTCACCAAAGGTAGACACACACGGAGTCGAGCATTTCCTAGACCTGCTCTGTCTGTGTGAGTTTCTGTGTCGACAAAGTTGTTAATTTCACCTGGTTCTTTTTGTAATACTGTCCCGTACAAAGTCAAACTATTTCTCAGTTTAAATTTATTCAAAGTCCCAGTGGAAAAACAGGCCTGGATTCCGAAGTCTCTCTCGCAAGAGATCCATCTGTTCAGAACCTTGAACAAAGGACTAAAACAGTTCTTATAAAACACAACATGGGCGTGACAAATGCGGACCTTATTCTGCAAAATCCTTCTCATCTGGTCCTCGTGGGCGTTAGAGGGGGTCCAGCCCCTGCCCATAACGGGACATATTATAATTTATATTGTAACTTGAATCTCTTTGTTCTAAGTGGTAAAACCGGTTCAGCCCAGTTCAACAAGCACATTAAGACAAATAACAGACTAAAAGTATGCTAAACTAAGAATATAACCATTTAAGTAAATAATTAAGTAATAGCAAAGAAAACTAAATATATATAAACACACAAATATATCTAACAAGGTGTATACGGTATCTTGACAGAGGTGAAACTAGACATAGGGACACCCTACTAAGACCCCAAACAAATTGAAAATTCGGCACATTTCAGTTCTAATTTTTCCCACCAAGCAACCGGGTCTCTGAAACCTCGTTCATGCAGGAACACACAAGATCTTCATGGAACATAAGCAGACTTAGTCGTAGATTATACCTTGTACAAGTTTGATGTTAGGCTCAGGAACACAAGTTAAGTTAAATTTTGCTCTTGAAGCTAACTGACTGAATACTGTTCATAGTCTGGGCTTCCTGCATGTTGCATTTCCTGGTGGTTCCCACAGTGACTATGTGGAACTAGGGACGAGGGCAGACTGCTCAAAACAGTGACCTGCACGCATCTGTCAAGATGCGGTAGTTGCAAAGCAGCCTTTGTATAGTCTCCCTTAGCTCTCGTGGAGAGACTCCTGTAAGGCTTCAACCCACTGGGGTTTTAATAGTGAGAAGAACGTCTGTCCCTGTGTAATTATGGTTGTTTGGTCAAATGGTATAACTGGTGTGGTATGATTGTGGTGAAGGCCCAAAACATTTTAGACATCACCAGAGGTCTCATTTAGCCCAGTCAAAACATAACTTTATAATCAATCTCTCTGCTTGTACTTTCTGGCCAAGTTTGTTATTGTTTCACAAGGAAAAACCCAGTAAGGGTTTATGTAGCGATACAGGCGTGACGGCCTCTTATGTATAATTAATGCACATGGTTCCAGATGACTAAGAAAGTTAATGACCATAGTATCATTAGAAATCTGAGACCTTTGATTTAGGGTTCTATTAACATTTTAGGAATATTATATATGCCTACATCTTTGAATGCATTAATGAAAAATATATAAATATGTCATTCTCTCTATCCAAATGCTTAACTGATGTGCATACTACACAACCGTTGCTGTAGTTTGCAAGTGAGCGAATAGTAGGCACACAATTTGGACATACTGCGTTCCCGCCATCTTACATGTCCTTTGACATGATGTTTATGGGTGACATATATGCATACCCACATGTGTGATTTTTTTTTTTTTTTTTTTAATATATATATATCAAAGCAGACTTTTTTTTAACACCCCTCATAAATATTTGTACAATCCCATCATCCCTCAGATGGCGCTACATTTTTTATATATGCCTACTAGCTCCATTGAATTTTCCTGGTAAGTTCTTCTTTGGTTACCAAGCTTCAGCTGCATCATGGGATAGAGTAATGTATCCCGCCTGCACACTATGGAGGTAGTAGATCATCTGGGTACTTCTACAAAATGTCTACTGAGTATTCAGCTTCCCTATGGATTAAGGTGTACTGCTTTTTTGCCTACTAGTGTGAATATTTGGCTGTAGCAATAGTGATTCATAAGAAAATGTGTGACCACTTTTTGGATAATTTTGTTTCAGAATAACTGTTTGGGCATTTAAAATTGCATTTTCTTTTGACCTAATTATTTTGGTGAACCAGTGGCCGAAGGTGACGACTTGATGTCTTTGGTACTAGGTGTCTTCGAAAGATCCTTGGGTACTGCTGGAATGACTGTAACAAATGAGTGGTTACTAAGAGACTAGGATGAGGGTATCACTTGCATTGTGAGGGGGTCAGCTATATTTTGGCTATGTGGCCTGTTTCTCTGTGCATGATCCAGCACGCAGGTGTCAGAGTGAGAGTATTGAGGACCTCAGTAGCTGAAGAAGGCCAAAGGGACACGCACATTTCACTTGGTTGTGGCAGATAGATGGTAGGGCTGTACAATATGACCTAAAATTCATATCACGGTATAAATCGAATCCCTTCACGGTAACGGTACATATCACGATATAAATTTAAGTGTAAAAATCATGTGTATTGAATGGGTCCCTTAGCAAAGGTAAATTGATCAAAATAAAAAAATAAAACAACAAAAAACAAAAACATGTAATTTTGAAAACATTTATTGTGCAGATCTCAAAACTATAGGTCCAATTTGCCGTAAGGTACATCTAAGATGTAAGCCTAGATTTGATGGTTTGGTGAAAGAAACGTATTTACTGTTGGGTCAGCGGCTGACATTTCATCTCTTGAACACTAGATGGCACACCTGCTCTGAATACATGAAGCACTTTCAGGATGGTCAGTGGCGCTTTTCTTCGTTTGCAAAACACGAAACCACCACCACCAAAAAAAAAAAAAAATAAACATACTTAATTTACTCGTATTTGAAGTCAGTCTAGGTAAATTGTCTCATCCTGGCTGATTTTGTCTTTTTGCTCTGGTTTAAAAAATCCTTGCATTATTAAATGTGGCACTTTCTCAAATGTTTGATTCAGGACGTGATGGAGAGTCCGCCTTCCGCCAGTGTGTCCGCTAAAATAAATAAATAACGGCTTTGCAAATATCAGCGACAGAACGAACTTACATGAACAGTAGTGAGAGTCACCTCAGCTCAGAATGTAGCCCGACAATCGGCCCGGCTACTCAGAACACCCCCCTCTGCCGCACACATACAGCCGCTTCACAGAGGAGTTTTCCTGGATCGAAAAACTCCGAGGGTGTTATCGCGATTCATCGGTGGAGTCTAAATCTCTATCTTTGGCCAAAATTATACCATGTACCAATTCAACCGGTGCTAATAGATGGTTATTTTAGAAATGTGGGAATGGAATGCTGGGTTGCTGGTTGACCCAAGGTGGTTCCATGGTGTTATGGCTGCAGCACAGCACTAGGGCATACTCCCAGACTTGACTTGTTTTAGAGGGGTGGCTAAAAGTGCAGTACTGGAGAAGCCATAAATCAGCCTCTCACCCCTATGACTGTCACTAAGGTTTCCATGTAACACATTAATATCCTACTATTCTACGTCCTGTGTTCATTAACATCAAGTTTTCACACAAGAAGAACCAGATGTTTTCTCCACGTTCTATCTGTGATTGAAACAGCTGGGCTGAATCAGGTTGGCTCTGCAGGCCTGGATGGTGGAAACACACTGTGTCAGCTTGCTAGCTTATTCCTTCTTTCGCTCTGCACAGTGTTTGTCAGAGCAAAACTTGTTTCTTTCCAAGAATGTCTGATGAAGCAGAGATACTATGATGAAAACACCCAGACATCGCTCAAGAAATCGGAGCCTTTTCACACAGACAAGCCAGCGTGGTGAAAAACAAACATGCCCCCAATGTGCGCCCAGCGGAGGCTCGCCACCAAAATCAGACACATCGCCGAGCTCAGCGTTTCTGCTGATTAGAACCAGCAGTGCCTCCCAATCTACTCCTCCTTTTCCCCCACCTTCTTTTTCTCCCCCACTTTGTCCTTTATTGCAAACCCATCATGCTTTCAAATCATCTGTCCCTCACATTCCACCTTGGATCCCCTTGCACTCAGTTTCACTGTTATTTTATTTATAATTTATTTATTTATTTATTTTTTTTACACTTTTATTTGTGATTGGCAGTGAGACAGCGCAGATGAAGGGGGTTGGGATGCATTTTAAGCTTGAACAGCTGTTATGAGTCCCCCCCGCCCCCGAATGCTTCACGTCAATTGTTGGCCTCAAATGATGGTTTATTTGACTACTTAAGTGTTTATGTGGAAAACGCTTGAAATTCCCTCATGTTGCACCACAGTTTTTGTTTTCTAACAACAAATACAATCGCAGTGAAAAAAAGCAACTCTGGTCAGGTTTGGAGCATGTGCCGGTGCTGCACGTCACCACTTCCACCACACTGCACAACTTCCCTGAGAAGGTGGTGGAACCCACCTAGGCACACAACCGGTCCATCCCTACATCTGAAATCCTGTCTGCTGACACCAAAGTCACTGGTTTCCACAACCCCACCAAACACACAGTCCATGCAAGCTTCGGACAAAGTATGAACCAGATCACATCCCTGAAAAACACTATAATTCACTGTGAAGAAGCCAGAGACTCTGCCCACACACCACATAACACTCACAGTCCCTCAGGTATCTCAGGATGTTCCAGAGAGTAGCCTGGCCAACCAAAGCAAACACTTTATAATAATAAACATGTGCTCCAAAGAAACACAACCAATATTCCCATTTGTGCTCAGTGAGTACTTGCAGCTCTAGGATGCAGCTCATGTTTGACTATGAAACCAGACTGCTCTGATTGGTAGCAGCAAGTAAGTGAAGCTGAATCCTGTTCATAGAAAATTTTTAAAATCTTTACAGGTACAAAAGTAGCAGTGCAATACCCCTGTAGTTAATGTGGTCCTTGCAATCACACTTTCTTTTTCAGAGTGGGCTGACAAGTCCCTTTACATCAAAAGGGATGATACATGCCTTCCAGACGAACGCAAACATTCTTTGCAATGCCAAGAGATCAGCATCTCCACCCACATGGAGGAATCTTGCTCGAATACCACAGATCCCTAAAGCTTTCTCCGCCCCCAGCTGTTTCTTCACCTAGGTTGACAGATGCCTAGCGGGTCAGCCACCAGAACCCTGCCACTTTCAAAGCATTCAACGATAAATCACTACACTGTGTATTGGCTGTGTTATAGCTCCCCTAACCTCAGTCTGTTCAAGAGTTCCTGTTATTTTAGTCATATATTCACTCTCCACTCTGGCCGTCAGTTTTCCCAAATGTTCACCCTCACAGATTCACAGTCTTTGATGCTCTTTCCCAGTTAGCCTGCGAGGACTTTAAGCTGCCCCACTGTGAAACTGGCAAGATCTTGAAGGCTCCTTAACATTTTTGTTTTTGCATATTTTCGTGAGAAAATTTCCCTCAAGCAAAGTGTAGAGAAACTCAGTGTTAAACTATTTTAAAACTAAGATATCTGAAGGTCCAAAATGATGAAAAATAGCCTGAAGTAGGGTCCCGCACCATGATGACACTGTCATGTTAATTTTGGTCTTTTCATCACACAATTTTACTTAAGTATTTCTTAGGGCCCCTTCACACATAGTCCGAATATGTACAACTCAGGGCGACTCACGGCGAGACAGCTTGTATAAGCTAACCACAAAACATCGTGCCGATGGGCAGGCATGCACGATCCCAGTGTGACGGTTCGTGCAGGCAACGGTGTCTTTCGAGCTGCAGCTGCTCGCACCGTGTTCCACTGGACGAGGTGCACCACATCACGCCGCTGCTGTGGAATAAATCAAAAATAAAAACCAGCTGGTACATGTGGAACCACATCGCGCCACTGCTGTGGGAAGAAAAGAAAAATACATGCCACCCACAGGATTCGTACCTGCACTTTACTGACTGCCAGCCCAAAACGTTACCACTGAGCTGCTATCACTGGCCTATAAACGGTGCGGGACAGTGCCTGAAATCAAAAGAGATGGATGTATTTAAAAAATAAAACCACATACCCTAAAACACAGCATTTATTGAATCCCTCTTATCAACTATGATCCGTCTTTTCCTCTGTAGATGACCCATGGTCACAGATGTACAGTCATGAAATGACATGAATGAGAAGCAGGGCACTCTCATCATGTCCACAGCTGTTGGGGCCGTGTTTGGCCGGCCCCGCGCACATGTCCTGCCCGACACGCGTGTCTTGTGGACGGCGCACCGCAGGACTGACACTGCATCATGTGGAACAGAGCTCATGTGGGTGATGTGACAGTCAGATCGCCTGTGGCGTGTTATGATCTGACGGTCTGTTTCAACCTGGCAGCCTGTCAAAGTACACGCACTTGCTCGCTGTAGCCCGTCTCCACAACAATGTATGTTTTTATTTATGTCCACCATGAGGACAGCAAGCAGACACACGCACGTCACAGTGGACAGTTGTTAGTCCATGTCCATCCAAACGCAGTACGTGTTATCCAGCCGTGACGTCCAAATATGCAGCTCCCCACAGCTGCTCCTGTCGGCCACACTTCTTGTCAATTTAGTGCACACACCAACAGACTGTGTCTGTTTGCAAAGCCAAACTCGTGGAGCACTTAGACAATTTTCACATCCAGCCCAACAGTGATTGTCTGCAGACTGTTGTCGTGTTAGTAGTGCGACTGGCCAAACATTTTCTAAGTGCCATGCGAGCGGTGTTAGATGTGTGTGCATGTCACCTGGAATTTGGCCGACACCTGCCGCAAGAGTGTTCGATGGGTTGGCATAGTGCACACTCTCTTTCAGCTGCTGGTGTGCACAGATAGTTGTAGCAACAGGTGTACAAGGCATTTATGATTTTACACATTTTGCATACGATTCCTGCTTCATGTGCACTTAATGCGCAATTTGACCAAATTCGCACTATATGTGAAGGGGCCCTTATGCATGTGTGATGATCTCCATAGCTTACCATTTATCTGCCATCTGCTGCAGTAACACATGGCTGTGGCAGATACTGTAGGTGGTTGGTTTCAGGAGATGAGATTGGGCCACAGGTCTGCCTGGGTTGTCATCACTCTGAACCCAAGAAGGTTCCAACACACTTCCCAAACCTAACCTGACCTGAGCCATGTGATTTTTCAGAGTGCTTACTCATAATGCTGACCAATATCTTGAGTCCGTAGCATGAAGCGGATAAGCATCTATGACTCCCCCTGAAAGGGGTGCCAGTCCAACTCTGGTTACTTCCCCAGCCTAGGCTGGTTCCAATTTACAGCTGGGTGGACTGAGACAATGCAGATTAAATGTCTTGTCCAAGAACGTAGAGAGGTAGTATGAGAGGGGTTTGAACAGAGAATTACATATTGGAAGCTCCTTATCTAGTGAGCTATCTTCATCATGTGGATGTAGGGAATTAGGATCAGTGTGGTTGAAGTTAAATGTAGCTTGAAATGAGCTAATCAGTTTTTAAACTTCCAAAGTCTAGGTCTTCCAACCTTCTTTCTAGTGTTCAGTTCATTCTGGATTACCACCAAGGCCACCGCTGCTTTAGTGTGTCACGGAAAACACGGAAAAAACTGTGCATAAAATGGCAGTGAAAGTTTCTTAAAGTCTAAAATGACATCGTTCTGGCTTGGAGACATAAACAAATACAAGATGAAACATTTATTCACAACTAAAATACCCAGGTAAAACAAAGTTTGAATAGAGGGGAGTTCCAATTAAATCAGGCAGCGGTTCATCGTTTTAAGAGGTAGTGGGAACACTAGACCCAATGCTTTCATTCAAATATATTAATTTATATAGCGCCAATTCATGATGCAATCATGTCAAGGCGCTTCACACAACATAATAAAACGGAAAAAACTGAATTAAAAAATTAAAACACAAAAAGACAAATCCATAAAGAATACAAAATAAAAACGCATCATAACACTAATGATAAAACAAGGAAAACAAATGAGTCTTTAAATGTGATTTAAAAGTCTCCACAGTATCCGACTGCCGAATGTGTGTCGGGAGATTGTTCCACAGAGCTGGGGCATGGTAGGAGAATGCTCTGTGACAGCAGACTTTTTATTCACCCTGAGAACACATAAAAGTCCTGCAACTTGAGAACGCAGGGCCCGAGCTGGCACATAGGGCCTTACCAGGTCAGTCTGATAGGGAGGTGCAAGTCCATGAACAGTTTTATAAACTATTAACAGTACCTTAAAATCCGATCTTGCAGTGACTGGGGGCCAGTGCAAGGACACCAAAACGGGCGTAATGTGGTTGAATATTCTGCTTTGTGTCAAAAGTCTGGCAGCAGCATTTTGAACCAGTTGAAGACCCCTAATCCTGGACTGCGGTAAACCAGAAAACAGAGCATTACAATAGTCCAATCTAGAAGAGACAAATGCATGAATCAAAGTCTCAGCATCAGCCATAGACAGGATGGGACGAATCTTCGCTATATTTCGCAAATGGAAGAAAGCAGTCCTCATAATGTCTCTAATGTGGAGGTCAAATAACAAAATAGGATCAAAAATTACCCCAAGATTCTTCACTTTATCCATATGATTCAACCTGAGGAAGAACTAAACCATAAGGCTGCGACATATACAAGATTTATTTGTGTAATCAACAGTGTAATATCTAAATATGTTAAAATTTTAAATTACATAAAAGTGAAAAACAAATGTTTGGCATCGCTCCTTGATAAACTGGCCCAAACAAAAGATTGTCCATTGACTTATTAACTTGAATTTTAACCACAGCACTCCATGAAATCTGTGTGAGGTCAAGTAGCTATAACATTTTCTTAAATTTTATTTTATTTTGCGCAGACACAAAATGGCACAGATCTATTTTGTTGTCGTTGTAGCATTACACTCGGCCGTTGCAGCTTAAAGCCTTTGTGTTCACTCTGATATATTTGGACTTTGTGTGTGTGTGTGTGTGTGTGTCAGACCCGTCATGTCACTGACATCGTCCTCCCTTCTGTTGCTGCAGATTGTCATCGGGGAGAGCTACAGGATCTACTTTCTGAATGAGGGATCCAAGTCATTTGTGGGGAACCCTTACATTTCTGCCCTCTATAAGCAGGTGGGCGTGTTCATCTTCGGTTGTGCCATCAGCCAGTCCTTCACTGACATTGCCAAAGTGTCAGTAGGTCGCATGCGTCCGCACTTCCTCGACGTGTGCAAACCTGATTTCAGCACTATTAACTGCTCGTTGGGCTATATCACGGAGTACCAGTGTCAGGGACCAGAGAGCAAAGTCCAAGAGGCCAGGTGACTGAAATCAGTCCAAAAACCATCTCAATTTGGGGCACAAAGTGGGACATCTGGTCTCCCTAGGAACAATGGATCAAATATTTTACATTTGTCATGGTTATTTGATGAAACTTTAATTTTTGCCCCCGCTTCCTGCAGGAAGTCTTTCTTCTCTGGACATGCATCGTTCTCCATGTACACCATGCTTTATCTGGTGGTGAGTTGCTCCATTGTTAACATTTCTTGTCATATACATTCTGTTCATATGAAATGTGAACAAGTGCACAACATTAACTGAATAATCTGGTTTGTTCTTCAGTTTTATCTGCAGTCTCGTTTCACGTGGCATGGAGCACGTCTGCTGCGACCCCTCACCCAGTTCACCCTCATCATGATGTCTTTCTACACCGGTTTGTCCCGCGTCTCCGATCACAAGCACCACCCCACCGACGTCCTGGCAGGGTTTGCACAGGGAGCCCTGGTGGCCTCCTGCATTGTGAGTGGCTTCAGTCATCTGAAATTTAACTAGACTGGAAAAGATCAGAAGTCGGCATCATACTACATTATTTTATTTAGTAAATGTATAAGTCACCTCCTGCAAGAAGGTGATTAATGTTAATTTATCTACAGATTCTTAAGAATAGTAAAAATCTTGTTCAATTTGCAGTCAAACTTTCAAAATAACTGAAGTGTACTTAGTAAATTGTCACTTGTTAATGGTAATCTTATCAATATTTGCTGAGGGTGCTGTGGATTAGTGCACACTTTGGTCTTATTTAAAACACTCCTCCATCCTACAATACACTTATGACTCTACTCATTTTTCTGCAGTGATTTTGAGGTTCCAGTGAATGATTCAGATATTTTATGTTTGTGTGTGTGTGTATTTTTCCATAGGTATTCTATGTGTCGGACTTGTTCAAGCCCAAAGGTTTATGTTCCACTTTGTCACCAGCTCCAGTGAAGAAAGAGCTTGTTCCTTCAGTGGACATCCGAGAGCGAAGTAACCCCATGATCATGGCATAGATGAGTGCCCAGACAGACTGTGTGTGTGTGTGTGTGTGTGTGTGTGTGTGTGTGTGTGTGTGTGTGTGTGTGTGTGTGTGTGTGTGTGTGCACACTCTGACACCCGCTGGCCAGGACTGAATACAACAAACTCCAATAATCTGTATCATGCAGACAAACATGGAATCTTGAACATGGCACAAAAGGAGACGAGGCTCCGGAAAGCAGCCAAGCAGCTTTGGCCTGCTTAGAGGAAAGTTTATTCTTTCGTTACTCTTGCCAGACACCTTAATGTGGGCAAAAAAAAGACACCACCAAACATCAATTTTATTAATATTTTTTTACGCTGGCTGTATTTGTCCTTCGTCTTCTATTGTAATTATAGACTGGACTTTGATGTTTTCCTCTGGAGAGGTCACTGCTTGGACAAAAGTCACATGAAACCAAGAAAACTGTCAGCTGTCAAAGCCGTGCACGTCCTCCCGCAGCACTCACTCACTGTGGGAGTGCTAATGCACACGCCAAAACAAATTCCTTGATTTTTTTTTTCTTTTTTTTTTTTTTAGTTTTTAGTTAAGGATGTTTGATTTTGTTTTAGTTGTGTAATGAACATAAGCATTGTATTTGTGATTTATAGCACTATTTTAGCTAACCTGAGTACTGTTTATCACCACTTGAATGACCTGAAGTGAAGCTTTTGGAAAGCTTTGTAAACTTTTTATTACGTAGCCTTTCTCGGAAGGTGTGCAGAAGTCATGGTGGTTGGGAAATGCACGGAGGGCGTGCGCGTTGGGTGTGGGCCTCTTTCTGCTGGCTAGGACGAGCTCCCACTGAGCCATTTAATGAAAACTGTGTTTGTGTCTAAATGCATATGTTTCAGTGTTTCTAATGTACTCGTGTTCCTTTCTTTGGCCACAGAACCTGCACCTGCAGACACATGCAACTCAAAACTGGAACACTGTGGAAAATAATGATCATGGACATCAGATGTGCTTTACTGTAGCAGTGATTCACATCACTGAGAAATCGTGTGTTATTCTCTGTATCAGTGGTCATCAACCTTTTTTTAAGTTGAGATCACTTTTCAGGCCCTCTCTTGGATCATCTGTAGGAAACGGTCGGAAGTGCTTGGCACAAATGAATGTCGAGCATTCCAACTCCTCTTTGCTATTTACACAATGTGTAATCTATGTACAAAGTAGGGCAAAGGGTACAAAATGGTTGTATTTAGTTAATTAGCCATGGGCATGTTTTGGGCATAACATGAATTAAACCAATCAGATTGCAGATCTTTAAGACACAGTTGTCCCAGCACTCGTCGAAGCACGAGCAGGAGCAGTGGTAGTCCACCACAGCTCCCTGAAGTGACGCATTTGTCTGTCTCATTCCCACTACACCTCCTAGTAAGTCCCTTCGGCTGCTCCCTTGTTTGCACTTGGGGTCGCCACAGCAAATCCAAGGTGGATCTGCATGTTGAATTGGCACAAGTTTTACGCCGGATGCCCTTCCTGACGCAACTCCACATTACATGGAGAAATGTGGCAGGGGTGGGATTTGAACCCGGAACCTTCTGAACTGAAACCAAGCGCATTAACCACTTGGCCACCACCCCTGCTCCCACTACACCTCCTCATCCTCCAAAACTTGGATCTACTATATATCCCACCAGGTGCAGTCAGACCCCACCCATTATGGACATGCTGGCCAGGCTAGCTTAGTGCTACCTGTCTGTAAACCTAGGGAAGAAGAAGAAAATGGTGTAAAAATCTGGTACAAACCAGAGTTATTAAAGTTGTGTATTTTTACAATAGGTTTTAATTTGATGTTGTTACTCACTTTGTGTTGTAGCATTTACTTGTGTGTACAGACTGTGCACATCTGGTCAGCTAGCCTATGTGAGACGTAATTGAATATTCATTTTCTGAAGTTGCTTATTGCAATTAAGGGTCACAAAAGAACAAGAGCCCAGTACACCCTGGACAGGCTGCAGTGATCTGTGGTGCATTTTTTTTCTCTGCTGCCTCACAATAGCAATGCATCACCACTGCACCAGAAAACTTAGCCCATCCTGTTTTTTAGCCAATAAAGCCATTCAGAATAACATAGCAAAAAAGACAAATTCTTGCAATATTGTTCCTTTAGACTCCAGATTAAAAAAAATATTCATGACAATATGATATCATTGTTTACAAAAACGTGTCCATAAATTCCTATGTAAAACATTACAAGCAGCACATTTTCTAGTTATTTGCACTTATATTAAATTTTCTTCCATGACTTTCCATTCAAAATACATTTGTCACCATACACTGTGTGAGACTTGCTGTGAAGTTTTATTTTATTTCCAAGTTTCTCTTCAAAATGTTCTGCTATTTTCATTTTGTTATTGTTACAATTCAGTAATGCATTTCATTCCTTCTCTTACATTGCTTAAAGCCCCTTCACACATAGCACGAATGAGGCCGACTGGCACTCGTGAAAAAATCAGGGCTGCACTCGAACGCCTCGTGCATCAGTTGGCACAACCATTCGGCCACAGCACATGCACTCCACATTTGCGTCACGCTCGTGCTGGAAACCCAATCAAACCGTGTCAAGATCAGGTCATACTGCCATCTGACCATAGTCGCAACATTTATACGGCATGTCGTACAAAGGTCGGACCACTTGGGCCGCGGTTGAGGGGCTGCATTAAATGATCACCCACATCGAACCCTGACCAAATGTTGTGAATGAGCTGGCCATTCGACCCACGCTCGGCCAGAATCGAGGTGCCACCCACGATCTTCCAACAGCAGTCGCAGGGCTCGTAGAAAATGAGGGTCATTCACGTGGCCAATACAAATGTAGTACCCAGGACACCACTGTCGAGGTAAGGTTGAGGTGGCGAAATGTGTAGTGTTCGCCCCCCGAGCAACAAGTATGTCGTGCCCCCACCCAGCAACACAAATGGCGGCCAGAGTGCAGTGCGATTGCTGTCCAGTGCAGGGTACACATCTGGACGGCTGTCATGTCTATGATGGAACAGCTGGCAGCTGTGGAACACCCATCATGGTATATCCAGCATGTCCCACAGCGCTGGGTGGCACGGACACCAACCACACAGCAGCCTGTGCTGTGCATCCCACTGCCAGCTCACAAAAACATTGTCCCATATAGATCCCATATAAACCCCATATGATGCATCATCCCGTGGCCAGCGTGCCATCCAACCGGACAACCGCATCACGTGAGACACAATTGCCAGTGCACACGGGAAAACCGAAGCTGTCAGATGATCACGTGCGTTCACCAAGGTGATAGTCATGTCGCACCTGACCACTGTGTCATCACTGCTCAAAGCTGGAGAACACATATTGTGCCATGAAGAACATCACCTCTCACCGCGATGCACAGGGTGTCCAGCAGACTCTCATGACATGGTAAAAAGTAAAAACAGCTCACTGGCCCACTGCTCCTCATGTGACATGCGATTGTGACATCCACATGGTCCGTCTGTCGTGTGATTAATAGTTTGACAGCCACGCATGTACCAGTGTGAGCAGTAGACACGGCGGCATGTCACTCAGATCACGTCAGCGCAGGCAGGAGCCCGCGAGGCGATCATCATGTCACACCTACCCTCTTTGTCACTGCAACTCACAGCTGGAGTCCCATGTAGAACATACATCCCTCCGCAAGACACTGTGATGCACAGGTGTCGTTAGGCTCTCATGATATGGAGGAAAATGAGAACACATAACCTTTGGAATACGTTCAGCTGCACTGCAGTGCGCACCGCAGACACCATCAGCCAGGCTGTCCCATGTCAATATATAGCCTGATCATGTGAACAGCCAGCTAGCGAGGCAAATTTCACATCCACTACGTGAATTATAGTCCACATGACGCTGTGCACCGATTGGCCTAGAGACAGCTGGACGCACATACCCGTCATGTGCTGAGTGATGTGTTCATTGCTGTGAGCGCGTAATTTCATTCATGTCAGTTCATTAATTCCTTGTTTACTTCATGAGCATGGTTCCTGAACAAAAAGGAACAGAAGGATGATAATTCTTGTATTCTCTACTCTTTATAACAGAATTTAAACATTTTAACACACAAAAAGAAATCCATTTGTTTCCTCAATTCCAACACGACGCCGTCCCAGCATCAAGTCATAAAGCATCAATTAAAACATCAATACCAGTAACGTGATTGTCTACATTTAAATAGTACATTCATTGTTCTTACAATGTTCTGTGCTCTCATTATTTTGTCCTTATACATTTTCAATTTATGAAACATTTGTAAACATTTAATTTCTTCTGTATGTGCATGTATTTAAAAAAAACAAAACTGACCCCATAAGTAAATCCTGGCCTGAAAGGGCTCATTTTAGACTCATGTGACATATGTCACAGATGTCCCATATCTGAACGCCTGTTTGCTCTCAGATGGTGTCCACTATATGTGGACACACCCATACAGTCTGTTAGAGGGAGACAGAAAGATGTGCCCTCCTGTTGCGAATAAGCAGCTCCTTTTGATTTTAAGCAACTGCTTCAAAACAGGTTGTTTCTTGGGGTCCTGAACATGGGGTTAATTTAAGATTAATCATCTCAGTGTATGTGGGATGTTTATAGCTGCAAACAAGAAACTGTTTTAAGGACACCTCATGGTCAACATGTACAGTAGTGTTCAGAATAATAGTAGTGCTATGTGACTAAAAAGATTAATCCAGGTTTTGAGTATATTTCTTATTTTTACATGGGAAACAAGGTACCAGTAGATTCAGTAGATTCTCACAAATCCAACCAGACCAAGCATTAATGATATGCACACTCTTAAGGCTATGAAATTGGGCTATTAGTAAAAAAAAAAAGTAGAAAAAGGGGTGTTTCACAATACTAGTAGTGTGGCATTCAGTCAGTGAGTTTCAGTTTTGTGGAACAAACAGGTGGTGAATCAGGTGTCCCCTATTTAAGGATGAAGCGAGCACCTGTTTGAACATGCTTTTCTCTTTGAAAGCCTGAGAAAAATGGGACGTTCAAGACATTGTTCAGAAGAACAACGTAGTTTGATTAAAAAGTTGATTGGAGAGGGGAAAACCTATACGCAGGTGCAAAAAATTATAGGCTGCTTCATCTACAATGATCTACAATGCTTTAAAATGGACAAAAAAAAAAAAACAGGCGTGCAAGAAAACGGAAAACAACCATCAAATGGATAGAATAATAACCAGAATGGCAAAGGCTCACCCATTGATCAGCTCCAGGATGTTCAAAGACAGTCTGGAGTACCTGTAAGTGCTGTGACAGTTAGAAGACGCTTGGTGAAGCTAATTTATTTGCAAGAATCCCCCGCAAAGTCCCTCTGTTAAATAAAAGACGTGCAAAAGAGGTTACAATTTGCCAAAGAACACATCAACTGGCTTAAAGAGAAATGGAGGAATATTTTGTGGACTGATGAGAGTAAAATTGTTCTTTTTGGGTCCAAGGGCCGCAGACAGTTTGTGAGACAACCCCCAAACTCTGAATTCAAGCCACAGTTCACAGTGAAGACAGTGAAGCATGGTGGTGCAAGCATCATGATATGGGCATGTTTCTCTTCTCCTACTATGGTGTTGGGCCTATATATCGCATACCAGGTATCATGGATCAGTTTGGATATGCCAAAATACTTGAAGAGGTCATGTTGCCTTATGCTGAAGAGGACATGCCCTTGAAATGGGTGTTTCAACAAGACCATGACCCCAAGCACACTAGTAAACGAGCAAAATCTTTGTTCCAATCTAACAAAATTAATGCCTTGCAGATGTGAAGAAATCACGAAAAACTGTGGTTATACAACTAAATACTAGTTTAGTGATTCACAGGATTGCTAAAAAGCAGTTTGAACATAATAGTTTTGAGTTCGTAGCATCACCAGCAGATTGCTACTATTACTGTGACACCCCCTTTTCTACTTTTTTTACTAATAGCCCAGTTTCATAGCCTTAAGAGTGTGCATATCATGAATGCTTGGTCTTGTTGGATTTGTGAGGAATCTGCTGAATCGACTGGGTACATTGTTTCCCATGTAACAATAAGAAATATACTCAAAACCTGGATTAATCTTTTTAGTTACATAGAACTACTATTATTCTGAACACTACTGTATAATAAAACTTCCCAACACATATTGAAGGAGCTAATATCCAAAATCAGTATGACTAATCCAATATATAGGCATATTTTTACTGCTATGTTGGGGGTTTGCTTGTATACTTACAGACGGCATGGTGTAGTGAAAACGTTTTGGTTAAACGGTGCAGATTCGAAAGCATAAAAATAGTGTATTTTGGCACATTGTAAGAGTCTGCTGCAGTATTATAAAAGGGTTAATTTGCAGTACCATAGATACCTCTAAATATTTCTTTGAAATGAAAAGTGTAATAATGGTAATATTTTCAGATGATGTAATTATGAATATCATGCTGTCTGAAGTAAATTGTCTCACCTGTTTTTAAGTCGATGAGGACTAACTTGTATGATTTTTAATTTTGACATTATTTTGACTTTGATAACAGGTAAACGAGCTCTGTTCCTGTAACCGAGTTGTGTCTTGAAAATGTACAACCTTTGATCAAATGTACGCTATCATGTACAAATGTGTTACTTTATTTTAGAAAAACAAAAACTGTCCACTATGATTCTGAAGTGGTGAGTCCTGTGTAAATGTCACACATGCTGCTTGGCAAATGTTGTGCAGTGGTGACATCTCGTGAATTTTGAGAAGCAAAGCTCTTGACAGCTTTACTACATTTAAATATTTTTGTAATGTCCTAAAGTTTTTGTATAGCAAAATCATACAATGTATTAAAATGCCTGTAAAACAAAAAGTGCAATGTGTTGGTTTTTCTTAACCCTGTTCTTGTTTGTAATAGCGTCTGTAAATTTGAGGAGATGTCAGAGTTTTTACTTAGCGTTTGTGAGACGGAGCGATCTGGGCGTGGGGCAAGTGTAGACTTCCATACTCAACTTCCTGTGGGGAAATGGTCAACAATTCCAGGTTTTAACCCTTCTCCCCAATGACCTGTTGGTATAATGTCTGCTCCACGCACCACACCACGCCACAGTGGCAAAATACCACATGTGGGAATGTAATGAAACCTTATTTTCTTGTACCCAAATACAGTTAATACTGTATGTTCTTTGTACAAATTTAGCGATTCAGTGTAAGACTGTGCTTTTATGTCAGCGTTCTTTACCTGTGTGTTGTAAGACAACGGCTGGTTCCCTGTGGTTCACACACACACACACACCCAACACCAAGAAGGAGATTAAAACATTAAGAAAAAACATAAAATCGGGAAAAAGGGGTCGTACAGTAGTGTTCAGAATAATAGTAGTGCTATGTGACTAAAAAGATTAATCCAGGTTTTGAGTATATTTCTTATTGTTACATGGGAAACAAGTTACCAGTAGTTTCAGTAGATTCTCACAAATCCAACATAGACCAAGCATTAATGATATGCACACTCTTAAGGCTATGAAATTGGCTATTAGTAAAAAAAAAAGTAGAAAAGGGGGTGTTCACAAAATAGTAGTGTGCATTCAGTCAGTGAGTTCGTCAATTTTGTGGAACAAACAGGTGTGAAATCAGGTGTCCCCTATTTAAGGATGAAGCCAGCACCTGTTGAACATGCTTTCTCCTCTTTGAATGCCTTAGGAAAAATGAGACATTCAGTACATTGTTCAGATGAACAGCGTAGTTTGATTAAAAAGTTGATTGGAGAGGGGAAAATTATACTGCAGGTGCAAAAAATCAATCAATTTTATTTATATAGCGCCAAATCACAACAAACAGTTGCCCAAGGCGCGTTATATTGTAAGGCAAGGCCATACAATAATTACGTAAAACCCCAATGGTCAAACGACCCCCTGTGTGCAAGCACTTGGCGACAGTGGGAAGGAAAAACTCCCTTTTAACAGGAAGAAACCTCCAGCAGAACCAGGCTCAGGGAGGGGCAGTCTTCTGCTGGGACTGGTTGGGGCTGAGGGAGAGAACCAGGAAAAAGAAATGCTGTGGAGGAGAGCAGAGATCAATCACTAATGATTAAATGCAGAGTGGTGCATACAGAGCAAAAAGAGAAAGAAACAGTGCATCATGGGAACCCCCCAGCAGTCTAAGTCTATAGCAGTATAACTAAGGGATGGTTCAGGGTCACCTGATCCAGCCCTAACTATAAGCTTTAGCAAAAGGAAAGTTTTAAGCCTAATCTTAAAAGTAGAGAGGGTGTCTGTCTCCCTGATCCGAATTGGGAGCTGGTTCCACAGGAGAGGAGCCTGAAAGCTGAAGGCTCTGCCTCCCATTCTGCTCTTACAAACCCTAGGAACTACAAGTAAGCCTGCAGTCTGAGAGCGAAGCGCTCTATTGGGGTGATATGGTACTATGAGGTCCCTAAGATAAGATGGGACCTGATTATTCAAACCCTATAAGTAAGAAGAAGAATTTTAATTCTATTCTAGAATTAACAGGAAGCCAATGAAGAGAGGCCAATATGGGTGAAATATGCTCTCTCCTTCTAGTCCCCGTCAGCACTCTAGCTGCAGCATTTTGAATTAACTGAAGGCTTTTCAGGGAACTTTTAGGACAACCTGATAATAATGAATTACAATAGTCCAGGCCTAGAGGAAATAATGCTATGAATTAGTTTTTCAGCATCACTCTGAGACAAGACCTTTCTAATTTTAGAGATACTGCGCAAATGAAAAAAAGCAGTCCTACATATTTGCTTAATATGCGCATTGAAGGACATATCCTGATCAAAAATGACTCCAAGATTTCTCACAGTATTACTGGAGGTCAGGGTAATGCCATCCAGAGTAAGGATCTGGTTAGACACCATGTTTCTAAGATTTGTGGGGCCAAGTACAATAACTTCAGTTTATCTGAATTTAAAAGCAGGAAATTAGAGGTCATCCATGTCTTTATGTCTGTAAGACATTCCTGCAGTTTAAACTAATTGGTGTGTGTCCTCTGGCTTCATGGATAGATAAAGCTGGGTATCATCTGCGTAACAATGAAAATTTAAGCAATGCGTTCTAATAATACTGCCTAAGGGAAGCATGTATAAAGTGAAAAAATTGGTCCTAGCACAGAACCTTGTGGAACTCCATAATTAACCTTAGTCTGTGAAGAAGATTCCCCATTTACATGAACAAATTGTAATCTATGAGATAAATATGATTCAAACCACCGCAGCGCAGTGCCTTTAATACCTATGGCATGCTCTAATCTCTGTAATAAAATTTTATGGTCAACAGTATCAAAAGCAGCACTGAGGTCTAACAGAACAAGCACAGAGATGAGTCCACTGTCTGAGGCCATAAGAAGATCATTTGTAACCTTCACTAATGCTGTTTTCTGTACTATGATGAATTCTAAAACCTGACTGAAACTCTTCAAATAGACCATTCCTCTGCAGATGATCAGTTAGCTGTTTTACAACTACCTTTTCAAGAATTTTTGAGAGAAAAGGAAGTTGGAGATTGCCTATAATTAGCTAAGATAGCTGGGTCAAGTGATGGCTTTTTAAGTAATGGTTTAATTACTGCCACCTTAAAAGCCTGTGGTACATAGCCAACTAATAAAGATAGATTGATATATTTAAGATCGAAGCATTAAATAATGGTAGGGCTTCCTTGAGCAGCCTGGTAGGAATGGGGTCTAATAGACATGTTGATGGTTTGGATGAAGTAACTAATGAAAATAACTCAGACAGAACAATCTGAGAGAAGAGTCTAACCAAATACCGGCATCACTGAAAGCAGCCAAGATAACGATACGTCTTTGGGATGGTTATGAGTAATTTTTTCTCTAATAGTTAAACTTTTATTAGCAAAGAAAGTCATGAAGTCATACTAGTTAAAGTTAAAGGGAATACTCGGCTTTTTGCAATTTGCAACAGTTGCAATTTCTGTGTTCTGCTGTATCTGTTAGCTGTTTGAACTGAGCTGTTGAGTTCTTTGAATTAACAGTCTTTTCAAGACTTTTTTACTTTTTTACTTTTTTTACTTTTTCACCGTGCTCCAACGCCTAAAGAAGACCTCTAACGGTCGAAGCATCGCGACGGAGCACTTTATCAGCTAACCTTCATCAACGTTGCAAGCTAACTAGCTTGCTAACGCTTTCGTTTTTATTTTTATTTTATTTTTTAGCACTGTTGTCGTGCTGCTCCACAGCCTGCCTAGTGGATTTTTATTTTATTTTAGCGCTGTTGTGTGTTACCTGTGCTGCTCCACAGCCTGCCTAGTGGATTTTTATTTTATTTTAGCACTGTTGTGTGTTACCTGTGCTGCTCCACAGCCTGTCCAGTGGATTTTTATTTTATTTTTAGCACTAATGTCGTGCGTTACCTGTGATGCTCCACAGCCCTGTTCAGTGGATTTTTATTTATTTTTTAGCACTGTTGTCGTGTGTTACCTGTGCTGCTCCACAGCCTGTTCAGTGGATTTTTATTTTATTTTTTTAGCACTGTTGTCGTGCGTTACCTGTGCTGCTCCACAGCCTGTCCAGTGGATTTTTATTTTATTTTTTAGCACTGTTGTCGTGCGTTACCTGTCTGCTCCACAGCCTGTCCAGTGATTTTTATTTTATTTTTTAGCACTGTTGTCGTGTGTAACCTGTGCTGCTCCACAGCCTGTTCAGTGGATTTTTACCTGTGCTGCTCCACAGCCTGTCCAGTGGATTTTGATTTTTATTTTATTTTTTTTAGCACTGTTGTCGTGTGTTACCTGTGCTGCTCCACAGCCTGTCTAGTGGATTTTTATTTTATTTTTTACCACTGTTGTCGTGTGTTACCTGTGCTGTTCCACAGCCTGTCTAGTGGATTTTTATTTTATTTTTTACCACTGTTGTCGTGCGTTACCTGTGCTGCTCCACAGCCTGTCCAGTGGATTTTGATTTTTTATTTTATTTTTTTTATTTATTTTTTTTTAGCACTGTTGTCGTGCGTTACCTGTGCTGCTCCACAGCCTGTCTAGTGGATTTTTATTTAGCACTGTTGTCGTGCGTTACCTGTGCTGCTCCACAGCCTGTCTAGTGGATTTTTATTTTGTTTAGCACTGTTGTCGTGCGTTGCCTGTGCTGCTCCACAGCCTGTCCAGTGGATTTTTATTTTTATTTTATTTTATTTTTTAGCACTGTTGTCGTGCGTTACCTGTGCTGCTGCACAGCCTGTCCAGTGGATTTTTATTTTATTTTTTAGCACTAATGTCGTGCGTTACCTGTGCTGCTCCACAGCCTGTCCAGTGGATTTTTATTTTATTTTTTAGCACTAATGTCGTGCGTTACCTGTGCTGCTCCACAGCCTGTCCAGTGGATTTTTATTTTATTTTTTAGCACTAATGTCGTGCGTTACCTGTGCTGCTCCACAGCCTGTCTAGTGGATTTTTATTTTGTTTTAGCACTGTTGTCGTGCGTTGCCTGTGCTGCTCCACAGCCTGTCCAGTGGATTTTTATTTTATTTTTTAGCACTAATGTCGTGCGTTACCTGTGCTGCTCCACAGCCTGTTCAGTGGATTTTATTTTATTTTTAGCACTGTTGTCGTGTGTTACCTGTGCTGTCTCACAGCCTGTTCAGTGGATTTTTATTTTATTTTTTAGCGCTGTTGTCGTGTGTTACCTGTGCTGCTCCACAGCCTGTTCAGTGGATTTTTATTTTATTTTTAGCGCTGTTGTCGTGTGTTACCTGTGCTGCTCCACAGCCTGTTCAGTGGATTTTTATTTTATTTTTAGCGCTGTTGTCGTGTGTTACCTGTGCTGCCTCCACAGCCTGTCAGTGGATTTTTATTTTATTTTTTAGCACTGTTGTCGTGCGTTACCTGTGCTGCTCCACAGCCTGTCCAGTGGATTTTTATTTTATTTTTTAGCACTGTTGTCGTGCGTTACCTGTGCTGCTCCACAGCCTGTCCAGTGGATTTTTATTTTATTTTTTAGCACTGTTGTCGTGCGTTACCTGTGCTGCTCCACAGCCTGTCCAGTGGATTTTTATTTTATTTTTTAGCACTGTTGTCGTGTGTAACCTGTGCTGCTCCACAGCCTGTTCAGTGGATTTTTACCTGTGCTGCTCCACAGCCCTGTCCAGTGGATTTTGATTTTTATTTTATTTTTTTAGCACTGTTGTCGTGTGTTACCTGTGCTGCTCCACAGCCTGTCTAGTGGTTTTTATTTTATTTTTTACCACTGTTGTCGTGTGTTACCTGTGCTGTTCCACAGCCTGTCCAGTGGATTTTTATTTTATTTTTTACCACTGTTGTCGTGCGTTACCTGTGCTGCTCCACAGCCTGTCCAGTGGATTTTTATTTTATTTTTTACCACTGTTGTCGTGCGTTACCTGTGCTGCTCCACAGCCTGTCCCAGTGGATTTTGATTTTTTATTTTATTTTATTTTATTATTTTTTTTTAGCACTGTTGTCGTGCGTTACCTGTGCTGCTCCACGCCTGTCTAGTGGATTTTTATTTAGCACTGTTGTCGTGCGTTACCTGTGCTGCTCCACAGCCTGTCTAGTGGATTTTTATTTTGTTTTAGCACTGTTGTCGTGCGTTGCCTGTGCTGCTCCACAGCCTGTCCAGTGGATTTTTATTTTTATTTTATTTTATTTTTTAGCACTGTTGTCGTGCGTTACCTGTGCTGCTCCACAGCCTGTCTAGTGGATTTTTATTTTATTTTAGCACTGTTGTCGTGCGTTACCTGTGCTGCTCCACAGCCTGTCTAGTGTCGGATTCCCTGTTTGGGAATCCGCTAGCTTAGCGTAGCTACTAGCTCTTAGCCGTTTAGCATGGCGGCTTCTCCTGTCTCTCCCGTACTTTTCTGCTCTGGGTGTGAAATGTTTAGTTTATTCCTCGGCCTCTTTTAGCAGTAACGGTACTTGTAGTAAGTGCAGCTTATCGTAGCTTTGGAGGCCAGGCTGGGCGAATTGGAGGCTCGGCTCCGCACCGTGGAAAATTCTACAGCTAGCCAGGCCCCTGTAGTCGGTGCGGACCAAGGTAGCTTAGCCGCCGTTAGTTCCCCCCTGGCAGACCCGTGCAGTCGGGAAGGCAGGCTGACTGGGTGACTGTGAGGAGGAAGCGTAGCCCTAAACAGAAGCCCCGTGTACACCCGTCAACCCGTTCACATCTCTAACCGTTTTTCCCCACTCGACGATACACTCGCCGAGGATCAAACTCTGGTTATTGGCGACTCTGTTTTGAGAAATGTGAAGTTAGCGACACCAGCAACCATTGTCAATTGTCTTCCGGGGGCCAGAGCAGGCGACATCGAAGGACATTTGAATTGCTGGCTAAGGCTAAGCGTAAATTTGGTAGATTGTAATTCACGTCGGCAGTAATGACACTCGGTTATGCCAATCGGAGGTCACTAAAATTAACATTGAATCGGTGTGTAACTTTGCAAAAACAATGTCGGACTCTGTTGTTTTCTCTGGGCCCCTCCCCAATCAGACCGGGAGTGACATGTTCTCCTTGAATTGCTGGCTGTCTGAGTGGTGTCCAAAAAATGAGGTGGGCTTCATTGATAATTGGCAAAGCTTCTGGGGAAAACCTGGTCTTGTTAGGAGAGACGGCATCCATTCCACTTTAGAGGGAGCAGCTCTCATTTCTAGAAATCTGGCCAATTTTTTGGGATCCTCCAAACTGTGACTGTCTAGCGTTGGGACCAGGAGGCAGAGCTGTGGTCTTATACACCTCTCTGCAGCTTCTCTCCCCCTGCCATCCCCTTATTACCCCATCCCCGTAGAGACGGTGCCTGCTCCCAGACCACCAATAACTAGCAAAAATCTATTTAAGCATAAAAATTCAAAAGAAAAAATAATATAGCACCTTCAATTGCACCACAGACTAAAACAGTTAAATGTGGTCTATTAAACATTAGGTCTCTTTCTTCTAAGTCCCTGTTGGTAAATGATATAATAATTGATCAACGTATTGATTTATTCTGCCTAACAGAAACTTGGTTACAGCAGGATGAATATGTTAGTTTAAATGAGTCAACACCCCCGAGTCACACTAACTGTCAGAATGCTCGTAGCACGGGCCGGGGCGGAGGATTAGCAGCAATCTTCCATTCCAGCTTATTAATTAATCAAAAACCTAGACAGAGCTTTAATTCATTTGAAAGCTTGTCTCTTAGTCTTGTCCATCCAAATTGGAAGTCCCAAAAACCAGTTTTATTTGTTATTATCTATCGTCCACCTGGTCGTTACTGTGAGTTTCTCTGTGAATTTTCAGACCTTTTGTCTGACTTAGTGCTTAGCTCAGATAAGATAATTATAGTGGGCGATTTTAACATCCACACAGATGCTGAGAATGACAGCCTCAACACTGCATTTAATCTATTATTAGACTCTATCGGCTTTGCTCAAAAAGTAAATGAGTCCACCCACCACTTTAATCATATTTTAGATCTTGTCTGACTTATGGTATGGAAATAGAAGACTTAACAGTATTCCCTGAAACTCCCTTTTGTCTGATCATTTTTTAATAACATTTACATTTACCCTGATGGACTACCCTGCAGTGGGGAATAAGTTTCATTACACTAGAAGTCTTTCAGAAAGCGCTGTAACTAGGTTTAAGGATATGATTCCTTCTTTATGTTCTCTAATGTCATATACCAACACAGAGCAGAGTAGCTACCTAAACTCTGTAAGGGAGTTAGAGTATCTTGTCAATAGTTTTACATCCTTATTGAAGACAACTTTGGATGCTGTAGCTCCTCTGAAAAAGAGAGCTTTAAATCAGAAGTGTCTGACTCCGTGGTATAACTCACAAACTCGTAGCTTAAAGCAGATAACCCGTAAGTTGGAGAGGAAATGGCGTCTCACTAATTTAGAAGATCTTCACTTAGCCTGGAAAAAGAGTTTGTTGCTCTATAAGAAAGCCCTTCGTGAAGCTAGGACATCTTTCTACTCATCACTAATTGAAGAAAATAAGAACAACCCCAGGTTTCTTTTCAGCACTGTAGCCAGGCTGACAAAGAGTCAGAGCTCTATTGAGCTGAGTATTCCATTAACTTTAACTAGTAATGACTTCATGACTTTCTTTGCTAACAAAATTTTGACTATTAGAGAAAAAATTACTCATAACCATCCCAAGATGTATTGTTATCTTTGGCTGCTTTCAGTGATGCCGGTATTGGTTAGACTCTTTCTCTCCGATTGTTCTGTCTGAGTTATTTTCATTAGTTACTTCATCCAAACCATCAACATGCTTATTAGACCCCATTCCTGCCAGGCTGCTCAAGGAAGTCCTACCATTATTTAATGCTTCAATCTTAAATATGATCAATCTATCTTTGTTAGTTGGTTATGTACCACAGGCCTTTAAGGTGGCAGTAATTAAACCATTACTTAAAAAGCCATCACTTGACCCAGCTATCTTAGCTAATTATAGGCCAATCTCCAACCTTCCTTTTCTCTCAAAGATTCTTGAGAGGGTAGTTGTAAAACAGCTAACTGATCACCTGCAGAGGAATGGTCTATTTGAAGAGTTTCAGTCAGGTTTTAGAATTCATCATAGTACAGAAACAGCATTAGGAGGTTACAATGATCTTCTTATGGCTTCGGACAGTGGACTTATCTCTGTGCTTGTTCTGTTGGACCTCAGTGCTGCTTTTGATACTGTTGACCATAAAATTTTATTACAGAGATTAGAGCATGTCATAGGTATTAAAGGCATTGCGCTGCGGTGGTTTGAATCATATTTGTCTAATAGATTACAGTTTGTTCATGTAAATGGGGAATCTTCTTCACAGACTAAGTTAATTATGGAGTTCCACAAGGTTCTGTGCTAGGACCAATTTTATTCACTTTATACATGCTTCCCTTGGGCAGTATTATTAGACGGTATTGCTTAAATTTTCATTGTTACGCAGATGATACCCAGCTTTATCTATCCATGAAGCCAGAGGATACACACCAATTAGCTAAACTGCAGGATTGTCTTACAGACATAAAGACATGGATGACCTCTAATTTCCTGCTTTTAAACTCAGATAAAACTGAAGTTATTGTACTTGGCCCCACAAATCTTAGAAGCATGGTGTCTAACCAGATCGTTACTCTGGATGGCATTTCCCTGATCTCTGGTAATACTGTGAGAAATCTTGGAGTTATTTTTGATCAGGATATGTCATTCAAAGCGCATATTAAACAAATATGTAGGACTGCCTTTTTGCATTTACGCAATATCTCTAAAATCAGAAAGGTCTTGTCTCAGAGTGATGCTGAAAAACTAATTCATGCATTTATTTCCTCTAGGCTGGACTATTGTAATTCATTATTATCAGGTTGTCCTAAAAGTTCCCTAAAAAGCCTTCAGTTGGTTCAGAATGCTGCAGCTAGAGTACTGACGGGGACTAGCAGGAGAGAGCATATCTCACCCGTGTTGGCCTCCCTTCATTGGCTTCCTGTTAATGCTAGAATAGAATTTAAAATTCTTCTTCTTACTTATAAGGTTTTGAATAATCAGGTCCCATCTTATCTTAGGGACCTCGTAGTACCATATTACCCCATTAGAGCGCTTCGCTCTCAGACTGCGGGCTTACTTGTAGTTCCTAGGTTTGTAAGAGTAGAATGGGAGGCAGAGCCTTCAGCTTTCAGGCTCCTCTCCTGTGGAACCAGCTCCCAATTCAGATCAGGGAGACAGATACCCTCTCTACTTTTAAGATTAGGCTTTAAAACTTCCTTTTCGCTAAGGCTTATAGTTAGGGCTGGATCGGGTGACCCTGGACCATCCCTTGGTTATGTGCTTTAGACGTAGACTGTGGGGGGTTCCCATGATGCACTGTTTCTTTCTCTTTTTGCTCCGTATGCATCACTCTGCATTTAATCATTAGTGATCGATCTCTTTTTCCTGGTTCTTTCCCTCAGCCCCAACCAGTCTCAGCAGAAGACTGCCCCTCCCTGAGCCTGGTTCTGCTGGAGGTTTCTTCCTGTTAAAAGGGAGTTTTTCCTTCCCACTGTGGCCAAGTGCTTGCTCATAGGGGGTCGTTTTGACCGTTGGGGTTTTTCATGATTGTTGTATGGCCTTGCCTTGCAATGTGGAGCGCCTTGGGGCAACTGTTTGTTGTGATTTGGCGCTATATAAGAAACAAGTTGATTGATTGATTGAATAGAGCTCTGACTCTTTGTCAGCTTGGCTACAGTGCTGAAAAGAAACCTGGGGTTGTTCTTATTTTCTTCAATTAGTGATGAGTAGTAAGATGTCCTAGCTTTATGGAGGGCTTTTTTTATAGAGCAACAGACTCTTTTTCCAGGCTAAGTGAAGATCTTCTAAATTAGTGAGACGCTTTTTCCTCTCCAACTTACGGGTTATCTGCTTTAAGCTGCGAGTTTGTGAGTTATACCACAGAGTCAGGCACTTCTGATTTAAAGCTCTCTTTTTCAGAGGAGCTACAGCATCCAAAGTTGTCTCAATGAGGATGTAAAACTATTGACGAGATACTCTATCTCACTTACAGAGTTTAGGTAGCTACTCTGCACTGTGTTGGTACATGGCATTAGAGAACATAAAGAAGGAATCATATCCTTAAACCTAGTTACAGCGCTTTCTGAAAGACTTCTAGTGTAATGAAACTTATTCCCCACTGCTGGGTAGTAATGTTATTAAGAAATGATCAGACAGAAGGGAGTTTTCAGGGAATACTGTTAAGTCTTCAATTTCCATACCATAAGTCAGAACAAGATCTAAGATATGATTAAAGTGGTGGGTGGACTCATTTACATTTTGAGCAAAGCCAATTGAGTCTAATAGATTAAATGCAGTGTTGAGGCTGTCATTCTCAGCATCTGTGTGGATGTTAAAATCACCCACTATAATTATCTTATCTGAGCTAAGCACTAAGTCAGACAAAAGTTCTGAAAATTCACAGAGAAACTCACAGTAACGACCAGGAGGATGATAGATAACAACAAATAAAACTGTTTTTTGGGACTTCCAATTTGGATGGACAAGACTAAGAGTCAAGCTTTCAATGAATTAAAGCTCTGTCTGGGTTTTTGATTAATTAATAAGCTGGAATGGAAGATTGCTGCTAATCCTCCGCCTCGGCCCGTGCTATGAACGTTCTGGCAGTTAGTGTGACTCGGGGGTGTTGACTCATTTAAACTAACATATTCATCCTGCTGTAACCAGGTTTCTGTAAGGCAGAATAAATCAATTGATCCGATTGGCGTAACCGGGTGTCATTACTGCCGACGTGAATTACAATCTTACCAAATTTACACTTAGCCTTAGCCAGCAGTTTCAAATTTCCTTCAATGTCGCCTGCTCTGGCCCTCGGAAGACAATTGACTATGGTTGCTGGTGTCACTAACTTCACATTTCTCAAAACAGAGTCGCCAATAACCAGAGTTTGATCCTCGGCGGGTTTGTCGCCGAGTGGGGAAAAACGGTTAGAAATGTGAACGGGTTGGCGGTGTACACGGGGCTTCTGTTTAGGGCTACGCTTCCTCCTCACAGTCACCCAGTCGGCCTGCTTTCCCGGCTGCTCGGGATCTGCCAGAGGGAAACTAACGGCGGCTAAGCTACCTTGGTCCACACCGACTACAGGGGCCTGGCTAGCTGTAGAATTTGCCACGGTGCGGAGCCGAGCCTCCAATTCGCCCAGCCCAGGCGAATGCTTTAAAATGGACAAAAAAGCAGAGACGTGTGGAAGAAAACGGAAAACAACCATCAAAATGGATAGAAGAATAACCAGAATGGCAAAGGCTCACCCATTGATCAGCTCCAGGATGATCAAAGACAGTCTGGAGTTACCTGTAAGTGCTGCGACAGTTAGAAGACGCCTGTGTGAAGCTCATTTATTTGCAAGAATCCCCCGCAAAGTCCCTCTGTTAAATAAAAGACATGCAGAAGAGGTTACAATTTGCCAAAGAACACACCAACTGGCCGAAAGAGAAATGGAGGAATATTTTGTGGACTGATGAGAGTACAATTGTTCTTTTTGGGTCCAAGGGCTGCAGACAGTTTGTGAGACAACCCCCAAACTCTGAATTCAAGCCACAGTTCACACTGAAGGCACTGAAGCATGGTGGTTCAAGCATCATGATATGGGCATGTTTCTCCTACTATGGTGGTGAGCCTATATATCGCATACCAGGTATCATGGATCAGTTTGGATATGTCAAAATACTTGAAGAGGTCATGTTGCCTTATGCTGAAGAGGACATGCCCTTGAAATGGGTGTTTCAGCAAGACAATGACCCCAAGCACACTAGTAAACAAGCAAAGTCTTGGTTCTAAACCAACAAAATTAATGCCTCACAGATGTGAAGAAATCATGAAAAACTGTGGTTATACAACTAAATACTAGTTTAGTGATTCACAGGATTGCTAAAAAAAAGCAGTTTGAACATAATAATTTTGAGTTTGTAGCATCAACAGCAGATGCTACTATTATTGTGAACACCCCCTTTTCTACTTTTTTTACTAATTGCCCAATTTCATAGCCTTAAGAGTGTGCATATCATGAATGCTTGGTCTTGTTGGATTTGTGAGAATCTACTGAATCTACTGGTACCTTGTTTCCCATGTAACAATAAGAAATATACTCAAAACCTGGATTAATCTTTTTAGCTACATAGCACTACTATTATTCTGAACACTACTGTATATGTTTGGACACTGAAATACAGTGCAGCAGATAAGTGAAACAATCATGCAAATGGTGATAAAAGCATCAATTCGGCCGAAATACTCCTTAGGACACTCCTCTTTTGAAAAAGCTGATTGGCCACTTGACTTTTCAACCGGGGGTCAATTGAAGAATTACAAAGAGGTCAAAATTAAAAGATGCTCCAATCATATTGAAAAATATTCCACATTATTTGTCTGATCATAAAGATTCCAAAAGGTATAGTTTGGACTATCTGTGACTGAATTCTATGGAGTTACGGGATTAAAAACAGCAAGAAAGGTGACAAAGGTCAGTGTCATTTAGTAAAAGGTCAAAGTTGCTCCAATTTTGTTAAAAAGTGATGCAAATTATTGGTTGAGCTAATAGGATTAATAAATGGTGTTGACAGTGTTGAATGCTTGGTCTCCAAAGTAAAGGTCAAACAAGGTCTACATTTATTGCATTCTATGACATGTGACATATGTTACCTCATAACATGATAAATAAGGATGACACATGGTCCAAACTATTCCTTTTTAAAACCATGTTAACTAGTAATTTGCATCTCCCCATTTATTCCAGTTAGGTGTCAAGGGAGCTGGAGCCTATATCAGTGATCATTATGCAAAAGGTGGGCCACCTTGGACATGCAGCCAGTTCATCGAAGGGCCACCTATGGACAACAAACACACGATTGTTTGCAATATTCAATATATAGTTTCCAGTTCACCCTACCTGCATGTCTTTTGAAGTGGGAGGAAGCCAGAGCACCTGGAGGGAACTCACTCAAACATGAGCAGAACATAAAATGCAAGCTCCATACAGAAATACCAGGTGGGAAGGGACCTCAAGACCTTCTTGCTGTGAGCAACAGTGCTAATCACAAAGTCGCTGTCCTGCCCAGAGGTATGTTATCTCATTATTTCACTGAGAAGTTCAAAGATAAAAGGTCTACAGTTGATTTCAAGTGTTCCATAATCCATGGAGTTCAGTTAGGTCTGGGAGCATGTACTGTTACTACACATCGCATCATTCAACCATACTACAAAGTCACCCCAGAACCTAGATGGAACCCCTCAGGCAGGTATCGCAACCCCTCCCAACCTCTTTAAAAAATAATCTATCTCCAGTCAGTCAGGTAAAACTTGGATGTCACTTTGACTTCTGGAGATGCTGGGGGCCCTCAACACTGAGGCATCAGTTTGAGTTGATCAATCCTTAAGAAGTACGAAGAGTGGAAAAGTATCTCGAGTAATCTGCCCTCAAAAAGTGGATTGTGCATTACAGTGTGACTATCGGGGAAAGCCACCAAAGCACCCACAACTGTGAAAGTGTTACAAACTTCAGCGTCTCTGATTGGAGGAAACTGCATCCAACAACTTTTGGCTGTTATTTCACCCCGTCATCTTAACCTAAACAGGTAAACTACTGACTGCCCAACTGGTTTTGGACCCTTCAAAAAATGTGAAAAGAGCTGTAAGTCATATATCGTTTTCCAGACTTCGATGGAATTCCTCTCAAAGTCTACACTCAAAGCTCATATTCATTACTTGCTTTCAGCTCTAATATCCTGTGATTGACAGTTCAATAACATAACATAGTCAGTGTTCAACTGTGTGTGGACCTCCCTGTGCATTATGTCGTAGCCTTGTGTTATGACATTTTAGTGTTTAAGCCTCTTGCCATCCTACATTTTCTTGTCTCACTCTGTCCATGAATAGAACACGTTAAATTAAAGCGACACAACACCGGTGAACCATAGGGAACTGGCGTCAGAAATGTTCACATGCAGTGCCAAAAGTCTGACTGACTGTTTATGTCCAGGAACCGCTCCAGGTCCACTCGGTCAAACCATCCGTTGACTTTGATTTCCCTTAAGATATAATCAGTTGCAGCTCTAAGAGATGAAGCCTGAGTACAACAAGCAGCACGATACTGGAGCTTTTCTGAGATTTCCAAAGATTGTTAAGAGGCTTTGTCACATAAAACCCTTAGAATCCTGTTCATGTGGTTTGGCTAAAACCGCATTTCGACCCATGTTATTTGTGAAGTAATTACACTATGTGATTTACAAATACTCACAAAATTAGCTCTGTAGCACTGTGGTCACTCTGAAGTTTGGGCTTGTTCCTGTTTACGTTTGCCTCAAATGACCCCCCAACCCCCCACACACACCCCCCCGGAGGAACACATTCATTCCTACTCCTGCTACAACTGTAATTGGTCACAGCTGTGATCATTCAAAGGACTAAACTGATGCATATTGTCAGCACACAAATCAGACCACCTCACCATCAGTGAGGAGGCTGAATTATTTTGAGGGGGCTAGGGGGGCATTTGACCCCCAAAACGTGACTCTGCTGCAAATCAGGAATTATTCTCAAACCATTAATGAAAATTTACACAAACCATGAATATCCGCAAAACATGAGTAAAATATCCCAAAAAATTTGAACGCAGGTATGCAGATATTTCAGTATGAATACAGACTGTGAAAGTGGGGCCTCACGATCCATCTGACTTTTTGGGTTTTTAAGCAGGAGGTGTCAGAAAAGTTACCAGAGGATAACTGGCTTGTGGCAGCCAAGCGTTCATAGTGACGTCACTTTTTGATCCTTTAGTGTCAACTCTTCCTATCACCATGAAGCAGGATTCACCAAGTGTTGGATTGGTCACCTACTAATAGGGAACTTGAGAGTTGGCACCTTGGCACTTGCACAAATTGATTCCTGCACTTCCGTTTGCTCTCAAACCATTCTCTCATCGCTCCCAGAAGGAGAGAGAAATTATCTACAGCTGCAGGTTGTCTTGTGCATGTCATGCGGTGGAGAACGCATTTGGAATCTTCTCCCAAAAGGTAATTATTTATATAGTAATGGATTGGTAAAACAGGTGCATTTTCATTCTTTCTTATGAGTTAGATAATGTATGTGTAAAGTTATGTTTATTATAGATGTATCATCTCATTATTTTCTCAATTTCAAGTTCAGCTGTGCTGCACACAATGATACGCAGGTTGTCCAATGTTCATGACTAGTTCACAAAATGCCAGAAGTTATGAACATTTCAAAATTTTAATCATTCATGATTTGCAGCTGATTCACATTTTGGGGGTTAACAGGGGCAGTAATCAATTTGCTATGCAACCCTACAAGTCACTTCTGGGAGCATGCAATGGTGCTCCACCTTGCTTTACCCTGGATGATGACTACCCAGACAGACAAGAGAAAACCAGTCCATCCTTACATCTCAAAAGTACCTATCTATCTATCTGTCACAGCCATGTACAATGTGGGCATCATCTTGGACTTCTCTAGCCACTGGGATCCTCAGTGCTGAAACACATGGTTGTGAAAACATGCTCAGAGAAGCACATCACATGGCCAAATTAGCTAATGTTTTCTCATGATGCAGCTGATAATTCTCATCTGAGTCTCCCAAAGCTTATGGGCCAGTGCTTTTTCCTCTGAGGAGACAAACCACCAAAGACCTCCAGTTGTTGTCTTAGGTCACTGGGTAGCATCAAAGTGTCACAACTACACAGTAAGACAGGTACCCCAAAGACTTAATGTCAGCATCACTAATCATTTCTGTCCTTTGACCTTGTGACTTCATAAGCTCTTCCCACGCAATCTCTTGATCTCACAGGTTGAGAAACCAACGCCATGAATGTTACTGCTAGGAAGTAAATTCTCTACAATGTCAACACTTTCACCACATACAGAAACACTTCTGATGGCCAAGAGCAGGAAGCCACTCAAAACCAGGATTTTTAGTCTTGATTCAGGACAGGCACACTGATTCCACACTCAAACCCCAATCAGAGAATTTATTTTTTCACAGATTGTGTCACAGCATTGATTTCACATGCAGTTTTCCAGGCACATCCAACTGGGAGGAGGCTCCGGGGCAGACCCAGGGCATGCTGGAGGGATTATAATTCCCATTTGGCTTGAGAATGTCTCAGGATCCCCCAGAAACAGTTAGACAGAGAGCTGTTTAGACTACTGCCACTGTGTCCTGGACAAGCTACAGAAAATTTAGGAATGAAATTGACAGCGTAACTGAGTTAGCACTTGTTTAGTAAAAATGGAATATGGGCAGCAGTGCAATAGGATGCATGACTTTCATTGCAACAGTGAAACTGGCTTCATTTTGTGCATGTGTGTGTGTGTGGTGTGTGTGTGTGTGTGTGTGTGTGTGTGTGTGTGTGTGTGTGTGTGTGTGTGTGTGTGTGTGTGTGTGTGTGTGTGTGTGTGTGTGTGTGTGCATGTGTGTGTGTTTCGTTGCGTTTCTTTTGTAGAATATAAACATGAAGCCAGATCTCTGCCATCACAGCCTCCCTGATATGAAGACAGGACGACACTGACAACAAGTCTGATCTGTGAACACACAGATGCACATTTCTGAGTCCATGCAGTGGACAACAGATTAATAATTTTTCATCTGACCAGGAGGGGAAGAGGGGGACGTCAAAGAGCACCAAAATATCTTCAAACCAAAGAGACTTAAATATCCGTTCATGTATTTTTTTACTCACCATTGACAGTTTTAGTTTCCAATACTTAAGTCTGCTCTTGTGAAGTTAATTTAATATACTGAGTAACACAAGAACAGGAGCTCAGAAAATTATTGCTTCAATGTGTTAAGAACTCTGTTTTTCTTTTTGTGTCATTAAAGTACACCTAGTAGCATGATGCGATTATACTATGGTAGGAAATGAAAGGAAAAAGATTTAAAATTAATGCTATGACAAGTATTGCCATCCTAAATAGACATGGGTAGTTAAATGTAATCATCATTAATATGTCAGTCATTATTATCACTTTACCGGGGCGTTGCTGGGCCGGTATTGTAGATTTACGTCGACACTACCTGGCTATACCCGCCCGTTGTGCGTAAACAAATGACGTCATAGCGCGCAGCTCAAGAACTGTCCGCTGAGGGGAAAAAAAAAAACAGTCCACAGAGGAAAAGATGAAAAGGCGAGAAGTGTGTTTTGGTCCTAATATGGATATTCCGGATGATTTTCTCATGGATAGTACGACAATGAACAGCAGCCAAAGCAGCCAGCTTGATGAGGACGCACTGCCAAATTTGGAGAGCAACGCCTGCAAGCCGACACGACAAATGTTAAGTGAGCCAACTTTTTATGTACGTGTTACGTGTTGTGTATCTCAGTAAAAAGTGATAATAATGCAAATAACATGCTGTTGTCGTGTGGTGTGCATTTTCTGAGTCCCTCCGTTCACGCCCAGTCGCCCGCAATGACAGATATTCGCCCGAGTTAGACGAGGGTGAATATCTGTCATTGCGGGCGACTGGGCGTGAACGTTGGGCCTCTGAAAATGCATACCGCCCTCCAAAAGCATGTTATTGTATTATTACTACACAAGCCCTCAAATTCCATAAAGGCCCTGCCTTCACATCTCCCTCATATCAAAACAGAATTATGCCACAGAGAGAGAGAGAGAGAGAGAAAGAGAGAGACCACAATAATGATTTGCAGGGACATCAATCACTTAAATTTGTGTTTTATCCAAGTTCGATATCCAATAGGAGGACCCCTTAGCAGTATTTGCTTCAGGCACTAATGAGGTCAGGACTGACTCTAGATACAAAGTTCTTTTTTTTTTTTTTTTTTTTTTTTTGACTGTATGGTTTCTTTATTTCATTACTTTCAAAGGCATTTAAAGGTGGATTTTAATATAATGAATGCTATGGTGGATATACAGCTCATCTGGAAAGTATTCACAGCACATCACTTTTTCCACATTTTGTTGTGTTGCAGCTTTATTCAAAAATGGAGTCAATTCTTTTTTTTTGCATTTGTCCTCTTGTGAATGTACTGAGATTACATCATCCTACCCATAATGCACTGGGCACAGCATGTGCTCACAAAACCTTAAAAATTAGCACATTACTTTAAAACTAAAACATATATCTGATATTTTCACTTTATAAAACTTCAGACATGACAGTAATTTTAAACAACTTGTCCAAAATTAGTTTGGTTAAAATTTGAACCATAAGTTAAAAATGTATGCCTCTGGATGACTTAGGTGATATTGCCAGCATATCGGTATGGTGTTAAAGAAAATGAGGCTTTATAAAACCTTTACAACACCCATATTTCCAAACATTGTTCTGTTCAGTGCTGCCACCAAAATGTCAATTTCAAATTTAAAAGGCATATCACACTCCAATCAACACTATATTTTAAAAAATTATATTCCAGATTATGAATCATTGCGTCCAACTCTTTAACTTGTGTGAGTCCTGATGTAGCTGATAAAAATAAAATTAGCCATACAGCGTCTGAAAAATGTACACATATTCAGAGCTATTTTTAGCCATCAAAGTGACGTAACCTCAGGTGCTGCCAGAAGGTCAGTCCACCTGTGTTCACTTCATGACATATCCAGCACACACAGTCAAACTGGACTTTTTTTTGTCTCCAAATGTAATATGTCTTAAATTTGGCTTTCAAATCTAATTCTTGTATTTTGCAATCAACAAACGTCCACCTCCACGTCATCGTAACCCACGGTGTATTCAGACCAAAACAAACAAACAAAACAACACTGCATATGTCTCAAGAAGACTGAACAATAATGAATACATACAGCGAAAGTGGTGTCTAGGATTTCACGCCTGTTGTGGTCACACACAGAGCCATGTAGAATTATTGTTCCACTATATGGCGCTGTCATTGGTCCACAGGATAACAGCATCCCTGCGTCAGCCTCCTCCAGACTTGCTGTGGGGTTCCCACTAATCTTTAGCTTAGCTATTGGTTTGTCTCACCTTAAATCAAAGGGCTGCAAGCTGGTCCACATTCTGGCTGTCCTGTTAAAAGCGGGCACTCGTCGTTGCCTTTCTGCCCGACTCTGTGATCACAAAAGCGGATTCCTCAATGAGACTGGCTGGTATCCCACTCCACATGTAGCATCTTAGTTTACCAAAGCGTGACACGATGCTGTGGCACAAACCACAAACATGGCCGGTTCCACGCTTTCAGGAGACAAAACATGCCTTAAGAATTTTCTCCTGGCATCACAGAAGAAAAGGATTAGATTCATGTTTTGAAGATCATTCTCACGCTGTGCTGGGCTTTGCTTTTGCTGTTTGCACAAGATGCACTGTAAAAAAATCTCTCACTTTAACCCTTAAGATATTTTCTTTGGAACATCTGTCCACCTAATAAGCAGTATTAGTCAAAATACACATTTTATCCATTTTGATGTATTCACTGTCGAAGTCCACAAAAACACTGATTTCACGAGGTAAAAAAATTTGTTTTTCTTTCTCATTCATTTCAATAAAGCGTCTCAATAGGCGTGGCCTGAAATGATGTCACCAAAATTCACATTCCTCACAGCTTAATGCTTCGGAGCAGTTATCAGCAATAGGTGAAATCATGCTGATTTCCCCATGTTTATGACTTAATTTCAGGGCATATGGCACCAAAAATAAAACAAAATACATCAATATTTTCATAATGCACTGCGTCTGGAACTCTATGCTGAAAGTCTGCGAGAAAAATTAAACATTTAATTTTTTGTATCAATTTGTTGCTTCCCTTTGAGTCCCTCAGCATATTGCCACGTAGGGCTGCATAAACTCGGCGTAGTCGGTATGCCGCATTACACAACTCTGCCTTGGCCCGGTGTGAAAGGGGCTTTAAATGATCTGTGAGGTTTTTTTTTTTTTTTGGTTGGTTGGTTGGTTAAGTGGTCCTTGGTCTGTTTGAGAAACACTGTTCTACAGGCTAGCCAGCCACAGCTGCTGTGGAAGAAGTCAAAATAAGGTAATGCTAATCCACCACCCCTGGGTGATGACATATGTAATCCTGTCCATGTGTTCTGGGTTTGCTCCTGATCATGTCTCTAGGGAGAGCTCAGCCTCCCTGAGCTCATGAATGCAGGTGAGTGGAACGTAACTCGAAGGGTAAACTGAGAGCTTCAGTCAGGCTCGACTCCCTACTTGCTGAGCGGTGATGTCACAGCCATATAACAATGTCCACAAATTCTCCATGCATTTCACGCAAAAGTCTATAAAAGTTGTTTCTCACATCAACATCCTTCTCCTGTACACCAAAAGACATACAACCCCACATAGCCCCAGCTGCTCAAACTGATTTCAAACCCTCAAATCCCAGGGCTCTGTTTCCCCCCTTATGTCTTTCCCTGCTGAAGAATTTGGCCAAATTACCTCCATATGGATCTGAAAAAGTCCCATGGGAATGAGGCCAAGAAGAATATATTGCTGACAGAACGCAAACACTGACTTCATCAGACATCACAGGCAACCTGATCTGATGCTCTCCATATGCTCACCTGGCACTGGCAGACGGCTGCCTACGGCACAGCACTATCTCACCAAAGCCATTTGTGTTGGGATTTCTCTGGCTTAAGGTGAGAGATGAACAAAGATGTAATGCAACAAAGCAAATTTTTCATGTGGTGCATAACACGGTACATCCACATCCACAAATATTGTCAACATTCTGCATTATGTCATCACACACTGAAAGGTTTTCAGTTGTGATTCTTTATTCTCTGTGCACGATCACAGGAGCACAGGGTATTGCACAACCCCAAAATCAGAAGAAATGCAAAAAAGTAGTCTTTACATTTACTTTGATGTTTATTTCATTGCAGACACTATGAATCCCAGATATTTCATGTTTTGTGTGGTCAGCTTTGTGTAAAAATCCATTCCTGCATTTAATGCCTGCAACACATTCCAAAACTTTTAATGCTGCCATTCCTTCCCCTATGCCATTCCATTTTTTGTTTCAAAATTCTCCACGCATTATCTGTTAGGGTCAGGTCAGGACTGTAAGCAGGCCAGTCCAGTATCCATTTCTACCTCTTCCCCAGCCACGTCCTAGTAATGTGTGCAGAATGTGGTTCTGTAATGTCTTGTTGAAAAATGCATGGACATCACTCAAAAGATATTTTAAAGGCAGTATATGTTGGTCTAGAGTCTCTAGGTACTTTTCCACATTAACACTAGTAGGCCCAGAGAACAGACTTTACTCTGCAGTGAAAATCCTCCCCAAAGCTGAGCACAGACCAACCTACTCCCTTTGTTATATAAATGAGTTGAGTCCCTGTGTGCTTTGTATAGCCTGCATATGTAATAACATATGGAGGCTGACACAGGTTCCAGCAGAGAAAAGCAGCCTATTGTTTCTTTGGAATGTACCAATTAACACTTGAAGGCAGTTTCACTTCGGCACCAACCTCCTCAGGTGATCAAGTATGTGATTGAGCAGGACAGTTCAAACACAGAGGCTACATCGGATGATGAGGAAGACACAATGCATGACTCATAGCAAAAAACAAAAAGTTGCTGATTTGAGCATAACACCTGGATCCACAGAGAAGGTGAAAGATGGCATTGTGTGGTTCCACCACAACGTTGGAGACTGTTCTGTTCATGAAACTCCACTGACAGCATTCAGTGAATCTGGATGGTCTACAGAGTTTGCAAAACGCAAAATCACGACTTGCCTTCAAAGCTTCCTGTGTTTGGTGGATATCGGCATGTTGTTGACCATCAGAGACTACACAGTCCAAGAGGGCCATAGAACAAACCCCAGCTGGTAGATGAGCATCTATGAGCTGATGGCGTTCCTTGTAATCCTTTTCTGAAGGGCTGCCAAGGGCTACGTTGGTGCCATGCGATTCATGTAGGCCAATAGATTCGGCAACCCAGATATCAAAGCCATAATACCCCGTAACCACTTTCTTGAAATAAAGCGGTACCTTCGCTTCAACAAACAAGGACATTCGCAAAGAACGCTTGCAAATGGACAACTTTGCAGCAATTTCTGACATCTGGTAGTGGTTTGTTCAGAAGTGTGTATCGTCCTACAGTCCAGGGCAGCATGTTACGGTGGATTAGAGGATGACATTTTTCGGGAATTCCCGTGGGTCACGTGATTCCTGCGGGATTCCCACGGGATGGGAGTCAAAATTTTATCAATCCCGTGATTGGCATGGGACGGGAATAAAAATGAACAGCAGCGGGCAGGAGCGGGAATGCCAAAAATAGATGATGATTTTCATCTATTTAAAACAACCAAAACGCGTTCACACCGGGCGCGATCAGACGCTACAAATTTGCGGGGGTCGTGTGGCGACGGACGCACCTCCTTCGCCCAAGAGATTTTGTCATGGAAAGCCGTGCGGAGGCTTCGCGCGTCACGACCGATTTGCTGATGAAGCGAGACAAAGGAACACCTCCGTTTTGGAGTGTTAAAAGACACGTTGGGACATGCCCAGCACTCCACAATTTCTCTTATACTCACTCGACTGGTAAGCACTGAAAGCCGAGATAGGCATGTCCCAACTTGTCTTTTAACACTCTGAAACGGAGGTGTTCCTTTGTCTCGCTTCATCAGTGAATCAGTCGTGACACGCGAAGCCTCCGCGCGGCTTTCCATGACAAAAACGCTTGTTAAAAGTGAAATCTGACGGAAAATGGCTGATGTCCAGCTCTTGTGATAACCAGAGAAATTGCACACGGCGGTCCCGGCTCCACACAGCGATCCATTTAGAAATGATGTGGTGGTTTCTGCCTCTCAATGGCGGCTCGGAGCGCGGCACACCGTGCGCCATTGTGGGCCATCCTTAAAGCTGTAGTAACACTCCTTATTCTCTGTGAAGCCCGTAAAATTTTCACCAAAAGCCAGATAAATGTTTAGAATGGTTTCCAGCTGCCTGTCTCTAACAGTTTCTGAAAAAATTATGATGGAAAAAAAGCCCAAATCATTCCGCCATTTCCTCGCAATGAAGCAACGACGAGAGGGGTGGACCAGTGCTCACTCAAAGCCTGCCCACAGGCGAATGACGCAACCGACAGGCGTGGAAAAACTCACGCATGCGCATGAAGGTTCAAGCTTGGCTGATGTAAAAACATATGAATCAAATCCATATAGTTTTTGAAAAAATAAAAAGGTACGATACTTTTCTAATAGACCTCATACATCTGTGTAGTTAATAAGTAAAATAATCTCCATGGACGATTCGCTCGCGCGTGCACATAAAATAAAAAGAAAAAGAAACTCTGCTGCTTGCTCCAGGGCTGCTCCTTGCTCTTTCCCAAAAAACTCTGTCATAATTGTGTTTAGAAACCATTTGTTTTATTATACATCTGTGTAGTTAATAAGTAAAATAATCTCCATGGACGATTCGCTCGCGCGCGCACGTATCATAGAGAGAAAAAGAAACTCCAATCCCCCTGCTGTGGTGCTGCTGCTCGCTCCTAAAACTCTGTCATAATTGTGAAATAAAGGACAAAAGAGACATAAGTCCTGCTCACAGGCTGCTACCAGAGACAGGACGTGTTCACATCTTCAGTCAAATTCTAGACATCGCCACGTCACTACATATTCAGTCCCTGATTGATCATCACGGCACAACGAGACAAAAAAGTTGATTTTTCAACTTGGGGAGGAGGGCACCGCAACGTGATGCGACGCAATATCGCGCCACAAACGCGCCAATCGCTCAAAATCGCTTAGAGCAGAGACCATGCATTTACCACAGATCTGTGGTTAGAAGAGAGAACCAACACGAATTACATAACGGTCACCGTGCACTACATCCACAATTGGGAGATGTCAAACTGCATCCTAGCCATGAAGACATACGGGGGTGGGATGGGAGTGGGACTGATTTTGAGTGGGAGCGGGATGGGATTGGGAGTCATCTTTACAGGAGTGGGACGGGATGGGATTTTTTTTTTTTATTCCAGTCCAGGATTGGGACAAGATGGGATTTTTTTTCTGGAAGCGGGATGGGACGGGAGTGAAAATCCACTCCCGTGTCATGCTCTACGGTGGATGAGCAATTATTTCTGTCAAAGGTTCGTTGTCCCTTTCTGCAGTACATTGCATCCAAGCCTGACAAGTTTGGAATCAGTTTTTGGATTGCAGCAGATCTGTACACGAAATACATATGTAATGCCATTGGGAAAAGATCCCACTCGTCCGGCTGGAGAGAGACTGTCAGAGAATGTTATTTTGAAGTTGATGGAACCATTTATGGACCAGGGAAGGACAGTAACTGTGGACAATTTCTTCACCTCTCTGTCTTTGGCTAACAGGCTTCTTCAATGAAAAACAACTCTGCTTGGCACCATCAACAAAAATCATCAGGAGCTGCCAGTAACTGCCAAGGAAACGTCGGACCGCCAGTTATACTCAACACAGGTGTTCACATCTGGAAGTGCCTTGCTGACGGTGTACGCAAAAAAAAAAGAAAGAAATCTGTCTGACTTCTGAGCACCATGCATCAGAAAGTGGAAATTGTGGACACCCGAAAACAAAAACCAAACACTGTTGTTGATTACTACCATTTCAAAAGCGGTGTTGATATCATGGACCAGACATTACGCAACTACTCCGTGCATACAGGAACACGGAGATGGCCCATGGCTGTGTTTTACAACCTGTTGGACATGGCTGCCACAAATGTACATGTGAGATGAGAGTTTCTCAGAAGAAAAAGACACAATGCCAGGTGCGCATACTCTGCAATAATAACAGAAACACTGAACGATAATACACCTGTGGCAAATTTAGGAAAGACGCACCTTTGGAATGTGGAAACTGCTAGTTATGACAACTGTATGTTACATTTGTGTGCTTTGTATTGTTATGTTTTAGCCCCGGACCTGCCCAGAATCCAGTTTTGTCCCCCAGTCTCCGTCTGTTTCCCTCTCTTTGTCCTTCTGTCCGACCCTGAGTGTTTTTCTGTTTCTTACACTTTAGTCTTGGTTTTATGATTTGATACACTTCACCCACATTAAGTTTGGTTCTAGTTTAGTCTCTGTTCGTTATTTAGTCATTCTGTGTTATGTCACACGTCAGCCACTTATTGAGTTCTGTTCTAGTTTAGTCTGTCTTATTTTCTGGTTATTCAGTCACTCTGTTTTGAGCACATTAGTCCCTTAGGTTTTTCTGTACACTCATGTCACAGTTTTGATCCAGCCTTTAATTTTCTGTTATTCTGTTTCTGCCTTTTCATTTATTCTGTTTCTCACTTTTGGATTTTAGGAATTGTTTAACATTTGTTCTGTCACTGTCACATTCCTCTCCTTGCTGCTTTTGTCTGACACGCCCACCTGTCATTCCACTTCTGTCTCACTCAGCCACGCCTTCTTTCCTGCACCTCATCACGCCCTGATTATCCTCTGCTTTTAAACCCCTTGTCTTCCACCACTCACTGCTAGTTTGTAGTGCAAATTGCCTCGTTCCAAGCCTCTCGTTCTGCCATAGTCTGTTTCCTTGTCGTGTATGACCTTCACCTGTCTTGACCTTGTCGTTTGCCTGAGCCAGTTAACCTGCTTCTCCGTGTCTGAACCCAGCCTGTTTTTGACTCTGTTTTTTGCCACCTCTTATGTACCTGTTTGCCCGTGCTGAAACTCTACTTGTTTACTGACCACGCCTCCGCCTGACAACCGTCTGAACCGCCGCTTGTCTGATTGTCTTCCTGTGTACCGACCAAGCCTGTTTCTGATTAAACCTTTACCAATCCTTTATCTGAGTAATGAGTCTGCATTGGTGTCCACCTGCCTGCCGCGCCACGTCACCACAGATCCTGACAGTACGAACTAGCCAGAACTTGGACACCGCGGACTCTGGTTCCGTCATGTCAGTGAGCAGTCCCTCAGCCGTCACTAACTCGGACATGACTGCTATCAAGAAGATTTTTTCCGACCTCCAGTTTTTTTTATCTGCTTCCGTGACTGCATCTCCCCGAAGGAGAAATTTGATTATTTGTATCAGGCGTGGGAAGCAGTGGAGGCGAATCCCTGGTTATACGATACGTTCCCTGAATTAGAAGATCTGGATAGTTTATTCCTAGCGAGAAAGCTCCCAGCCTGGATTAAACATCCAGAGCTGCACCTGCCTGCCAGTCCCCTGCTCGATGAAGAATCGGAGTGGAGTGACCTGGATGACGATGCATCATCAGAGACTGATGGGCAGGATCTCCAGGACATGGCCAACATATTTTTTCGGATCCAAGACTTGCTTTTCGAATATCAGGACAACCCAGACCAGAGAACAAGAAACGGATTTTTTCAGCGCTTGACCAGATCCTGCGGGCTGAGCCTGATTTAGTGGATGCTTATCCGGATCTGGCTCATATTAAGACGTGGTTCAAGCAAGGTCGAGTTCCTCCTTACATCGAAGATCCCATGGACTTCCTGTTCGAATCAGAGCTGAATGATTTCTGTTGTGAGATGCCCCTTTCCATCACTCTATTGGATGCAGCCATCTCACTTCCCCAATTTTCCACGCTGGCGCCCAGTCAGCTCTCGGTGCTTCCTCCGCCCATGCCATGCCAGCCACCCATGCCAGCACCGAGACCTTTGTCAGCACCGTCCTCGGCTGCTCAACAACCACATCCGGTGCCTACTCCACGGAGAAGCCATGCGCCACAGCCATGGTACCTGGCCTCAACCGACACCCCGCCCATGGGAGCTGAAGCTCATCTGTTGCCTGACACCTTTGATGCTGTAGCACCTCCACGGTCATCTGACCCACTCTCGCCACCAGCTCTGTTATCAAAGCCATCAGGAAAAGCTTCGTCAGCTCAGCTCCTCACTGTGTGTTTGCCCGCTGAACCTGTGGCGTGCGCACCACCCCGAGCTCCAACTGTGAGTGCTCCACCCTCTAAGTCAGCGATCCTGATCACCACGTCTCCACCGGCTGAATCATCCGAACCAAGGGACGCTTCTGCAACACTCCCAGCACCTTCAGCGGCCCGTACACCTCCGTTGGACCCGGAACCACAGGCAGAGGAGCCTGCTGAGAGAATCACGCCGCTGGAGCATCCAGCTCCACACACACCTTCCATGCTCACAAGGTCGCCAGCAGATCTGGTTAAAGACTGCTCGGTTCCATCATCCAGATCATGCCCTTCATGCCCTGCTCCCAGACCTCCGGTGGCGTCTACTGGATCACCTGCTCAGGCTCCTGTTCCGTATCATGCAGCAGCAGAGCTATCCAGGGTGCTGAAGCCATCACCGCCTGTACCAGAAAGCACATCAGCCAATGCACTCACAACATGCACACAACTCGAACTTGCAGCTCGGTCCGCATCTCCTGAACCTCCTGTCCTGGCCCAACCATCAGTGTCATCTCCACAAGCGATCATTGGATTCACAGTTTTCTGGACAGTTGGTGTATCATTTTTCATAATCTTGTTCATGCTTTTCATTTTTTTTTCACACCTTAAGTGTCTGTTGGACAAACTGTTTAGCTTCCTCTGGCTAAATCCATTTAGTTACCTGCAAAAGCATCATGACAGATTCATGATGACCATGAAATTCTTTTTGAGTAAAATGTTTTGTTTTTTTTCTTTTGGTTGGGATTACGTCTGAAACAGTCCAAGTTCCCACGTTTTGGTTTGGTTAATTCCTTCCCAAGGTCCAGACTTAAGTTTTCTGTTCTTGGTTATGCCCTGGCTTTATTTTATTGGTTTTTACATTTTTTGTGTTCTTTTGCTAAACACGTTTTGTCATGTTGTTTGCTAAATTCTGGGATTGGTTACAGTGGGTTACTTGTTTCTTGTCTTTTTGGAGTTGGCAGTTTCTTTTTTCACTTAAGTTTTCATTCTGCAGCTCTCACAGTCTTTTTGTTAATTTTTCTTTGTTTGAAAGGTTCCAGAGTTTATTTTTGTGGATTTGTCATGTTTTACAGTCTTCCTTCCTGCAACTTTATGCTTTGTGTTGTTCCTTTTTTGTTCGACCAGCTCACGGTTCACTTAGCTTTGCATTGGGAAGTGTTTTTCTGCCATTTCTTCTATTAAGTAATTTGGCCTTTTCCTTTTGTTTGTTTTGCTTTCATGTTCCCCCCCCCATCTATTTTGTATGTTCTTTGGGTTTTTGTGGTTTAGCACTAAACAGTTGGTGGTTCTACTTACCTCCTGTGCTAGTTTTTTTGTCCACAGCTCTCGTTGCATTGCTGGTTGTTGGCCTTCACAGTTTTTGCATCCAATGAGAAGGTGGTTGGTTACCATCCTACAAAGTATTGTAAGCATATCGCCAGGCTTATTTCTTACGTTTTTAGTAGATTTTGAAGTTGTGTGGCTCTTGTGTTCAGGATTCCTTTGGGTCTTGTGTTCAAGGTCGTTAATCGGTTCTTCTTCCTTTTTGGTGGTTCATGGATTTATTTGTCTTTTGCCTTTGATGAATTGTTTTAATTGGTTTCCCAATTTTTGGTGCTCGCGGAGGAGGCAGGTTCACCATGCTCACAGCCCTGTTAGCCTTCCTCGCTCCCCCAGCTTAGACTGCATTTGCGAGGCCACTAGCCATTATGTTTCTAACAGCTCTGCTTTGGCATCGGTTCCTGGTTTTCTGGGTCTCCCTGTTGTGATTCTTCGCTGTCCTCTGGGTAGGCCTCCTGGCTTCATGTTTGGTCATTTTTGCCCACACGGTCGTCCCCCGGACCCTGTGGGTGCTCAATTATCTGATTCCCGGGTGAGCCCCTGCATTCCACTTGGTCGCCCATCTGTAAATCCCTTTTTGGTATGTCGGCCACTTGCCCCCTCTCCCCTTGGCTGTGGATGGTTTCTGTGGGTCCCTGCCGGGTCTCTGGGGTCTTATTTCCCTCCTCTATTCCCCCTCCTTCCCACCCGTAATCGCCTGTGGGCAGGGTTTCCCATCCCGGGGTTTTGGGGTGGTGATGTAACTGCTAGTTATGACAACTGTATGCTACATTTGTGTGCTTTGTATTGTCATGTTTTAGCCCCGGACCCGCCCAGAATCCGGTTTTGTCCCCCAGTCTCCGTCTGTTTCCCTCTCTTTGTCCTTCTGTCCGACCCTGAGTGTTTTTCTGTTTCTTACGATTTTTGCACAGGGCAGACATTCCTCAAAGCAGTCACCATGTTGAAAAGTACTTCGGAAATGATCGGAAATGACCGATGTGTGTCGGAAATGACCGAAGTAATCTGTTCTAATTTCTTCGAGTGTTTCAGGAATTTTGAACCATCTTCAACAAACTGAAAATATAGATATTTTATCCATCTCTTAATTTTGACATGAGTTTGGGATTGCAGGTGGATTTAAAGGGACTATAATCTACTATTTTAATAATAATAATGAATTAGTGACAGAAGGCAACTGACATTATTTGCACAGTGTTACAAATGTAAATGTAAATTTTTATTTTAATTTAAAAACTTCTGGGAAGCTACACTCATCAAAAATTATAATTTCTAAACGCGAAACAATTACCGTACCCACAGTCCACACCATTTCATTTTCAAAAATGTGAACCACGTCCACAGCCTATTTCGGCACACTTCGGTCATTTCCGATCATTTCTGAAGTACCTTTCAACATGGCGACTGCTTTGAGGAATGTCTGCCCTGTGGCTAACCTGTTTCTTACACTTTAGTCTTGGTTTTATGATTTGATACACTTCACCCACATTAAGTTTGGTTCTGGTTTAGTCTCTATTCGTTATTTAGTCATTCTGTGTTATATCACACGTCAGCCACTTATTGAGTTCTGTTCTAGTTTAGTCTGTCTTATTTTCTGGTTATTCAGTCACTCTGTTTTGAGCACATTAGTCCCTTAGGTTTTTCTGTACACTCATGTCACATGTTGAGTTCTTCTCTAGTTTTGATCCAGCCTTTAATTTTCTGTTATTCTGTTTCTGCCTTTTCATTTATTCTGTTTCTCACTTTTGGATTTTAGGAATTGTTTAACATTTGTTCTGTCACTGTCACATTCCTCTCCTTGCTGCTTTTGTCTGACACGCCCACCTGTCACTCCACTTCTGTCTCACTCAGCCACGCCTTCTTTCCTGCACCTCATCACGCCCTGATTATCCTCTGCTTTTAAACCCCTTGTCTTCCACCACTCACTGCTAGTTCGTAGTGCAAATTGCCTCATTCCAAGCCTCTCGTTCTGCCATAGTCTGTTTCCTTGTCGTGTATGACCTTCACCTGTCTTGACCTTGTCTTTTGCCTGAGCCAGTTAACCTGCTTCTCCGTGTCTGAACCCAGCCTGTTTTTGACTCTGTTTTTTGCCACCTCTTATGTACCTGTTTGCCCGTGCTGAAACTCTGCTTGTTTACTGACCACGCCTCCGCCTGACGACCATCTGAACCGCCGCCTGTCTGATTGTCTTCCTGTGTACCGACCAAGCCTGTTTCTGATTAAACCTTTACTAATCCTTTATCTGAGTAATGAGTCTGCATTGGTGTCCACCTGCCTGCCGCGCCACGTCACCACAGATCCTGACATGTATAGCCTCCATATGTAACAAGCCTTTTCTTTGGGAGAAATAAAATTTTGTTTTCTTCTTGACATTATATCTTCTGTTTGTTGTTATTTCAAGATGAAATGGTTTTTTGTTGGGGGTGGTGCTAATCCCAGTTCTATGACATTGTCATACAACTGGGAACAGTAAATTGGCATTGTAATTGGTGTTTAGCCTTCAACCAAATTAACATTCATGAAGGATTTTCATCAGAAATACTTCTGCCCTTCTTAAAATGACAGGCAATTATTACAAGATTTTTTAATTTTACAAGTAGAAAACGTATCTCAGAGCAAATAATAAAAATAGTGTAAAACTGTTTGTTCGCTAAATAAAATATAAAATGAAAAATGGTTCCTCTTAGTACATGAAATAAGATATGACCTCAATGAAATTGACTGCAAAATGAATAATGTTGCAGGGGCAGTTGAACCTAATGGTGGCAGACCAACTGAGAGGTGATCTCCAGCACTCAGGCTCAGTCAGACACAACAGAGGAATGTGGCCTGGACACAGGTGTCAGCAGATAAAAGCAGCCTATTGTTTCTTTGGAATTTGCCAATGAACACTCAAAGGCCCAGACAGTTTCACTTGAGCTGCATGTTAATTCCTCTCCAAATGTTCGCATATGGAGAGGAATTAACATGTTTTGCAAAGAGGAGGGGGGAGGCAGCAGAAACAAAAATCTCTGGGCCTACAGGTGTTAATGCTGCCATAACACAAGTGTAAATTATGTTTGCCAAGGGCAATGACGCAACCCCATGCTATGACAGACCCTGGCTTTTGGACTGTTGGCTGGACGGTCCTTTACATCTTTGGTCAGGAGCACACAGCATCCATTTCTTTCAAAAACTAACTGAAATACTGATTAATCTGACCAAAATATGTGTTTCAACAGTGTGATAGTCAAACCTGAATGCCTGTATTGTTGAGAGAAGTGTTGTGTGGGCCGCTGAAGAGGAGGTACTGCTGGCCCACCACCACCAGAGGGCACCCTGCCTGGAGTGCGGGCTCCAGGCACCAGAGGGCGCTGCCATCTCACAGGAGCAGCCGGGGTGACAGCTGTCACCTACGACAGCTGTTACCAATCATCTGATCCGCAGGGTATATCTGCAAGACGTCATCTCCACTTCTCTGCCGAGATATCGCTCTACCAAGGAGGTAATATTCTCAGCTGACCGTGTTTATAGCAGAAATATCTGTTGCTTGTGTGTGTTTGGACAGCAGATACTCTGTTTCTTTTTTCGACGAGAGGTGGAGGTGGTTTTCCCACCATACGTGTTGCCGGGTGCACACGCACCCATATCTAACTGTTTTTTTCCTCGCCAGCAGTACCAGATCCGACAAGCGGAGGCAGTGGCCACCTGGGTGTTCGGGACTTGGCGGCTCCAGTATTCCCGGGGTTCGGTGGCGGAGGAAATCGTGTGGTTCCGGTTCTGCTTTAGACGGACGTCTCTTATCTTCGAGCCTGCCCACATGACACATTTGTTGTGAATTGACTATTTATCTATAATTGTAATTCGCCGTGTTGGTTGTGCTTCTTCACAACAGTAAAGTGTTATTATTTGACTTCCTCCATTGTCCGTTCATTTGCGCCCCTGTTGTGGGTCCGTGTTCCTACACTTTCACAACAGGATATCTCGGCCAACGTCATGGATCCCGAGGGGCGTCAACCGGCTGTTGAACGGCCAATGGAAGAACAGGGCGCACAGGCGTCCGCAGGAGGAATGATCGGTGAGTTGCAGCGAATCCTCACCGCTTTCACGGCTCGGTTGGATCTTATGACCGAGCAGAACGTCCTCCTTAACCGCAGGGTGGAGGCTCTCGCCGCGCAGGTGGAAGCGCGCCCTCAGGGCGCTGCTACGGCTCTCCCTCCTGTCGACCCTGTGCGTAACAGGTAACAGTGACGTTCCACAGGTCGTTCAATGACCCCTCCCACCTTCCCCGGAAGCATACATAAGCCGTCCAGAGCCGTACGGAGGTTGTGTGGAGATGTGCGCGGACTTCCTTATGCAGTGTTCGCTCGTCTTCGCACAACGTCCTGTCATGTACGCGACTGATGCCAGCAAGATAGCTTATGTGATAAATCTGCTTGGCGGTGAGGCACGCGCTTGGGCTACAGCGCTCTGGGAGCAGAATTCACGGCTCCTTCAGACATATGATGGGTTTGTGAGGGAGTTCAGAACAGTGTTCGATCACCTCAATAGAGGAGAGACCGCTTCAGCCGTGCTGCTGTCAATGAGACAGGGGCGCCGGAGCGCAGCTGCTTATGCAGTCGACTTCCGCATCGCGGCTGCGAGGTCCGGCTGGAATAGCACTGCCCTCCGCGCCGCCTTCGTAAACGGACTGTCGTTGGTCCTAAAGGAGCACCTGGTGGCTAAAGACGAACCGCGGGATTTAGACGGGCTTATTGATCTGGTTATACGATTAGACAATCGGTTAGAAGAATGCCATCGGGAACGAGACGAAGGGCGTGGCCGGGCACGCGCCGTCCCTCTCCCTTCCGGTTCCAACCGAGCTCCGCCCTCCCCACGCTCCACGGCCTCTACACTCCGTGTGGTTACAGCTCCCCCTGCTGATGAAGCTATGGACACGAGCAGGGCCACATTTAGACCACCGGAAAGACAGAGGAGGCTGGTCCGCGGAGCGTGCTTTGTTTGTGGCTCGATAGAGCATCAAGTGAAGGACTGCCCCGAGCGGTTAAACACCAACTCCCGCCCCTAGAAACTGGGCTAGGGGTGGGCCAAGACATTCACGTGGGACACACCCATATTGCCACATGACTCCCAGTTACAATCCTTTATGAGGATTTAACCCTTCAGGCCCCAGCACTGGTGGACACGGGCTCTGAAGGGAATTTGCTAGACAGCAGATGGGCCAGGGAGGCAGGGCTCCCTCTGGTGGCACTTACTTCACCTGTGCAAGTACGGGCACTAGATGGCTCCCTACTCCCTTTAATCACACATAAGACACCTCCAGTAACTCTGGTGGTGTCAGGGAACCACCGGGAGGAGATCAAGTTTTTTGTGACTCCTGCCACCTCCCGCGTGATTCTCGGGTTCCCCTGGATGTTAAAACACAATCCCCGGATCGATTGGCCGTCCGGGGTAGTGGTTCAGTGGAGCGAGACCTGCCATCGGGTATGCTTAGGTTCCTCGGTTCCTCCCGGTTCCCAGGCTAAGGAGGAGGTCAGAGTCCCGCCCAATCTCGGGACGGTGCCGGTGGAGTACCATGACCTTGTGGACGTGTTCAGCAAGGATCTGGTGCTCACCCTTCCCCCGCACCGCCCGTACGATTGTGCCATTGATTTGGTTCCAGGCGTTGAGTTTCCGTCCAGCAGGCTGTACAACCTCTCACGACCTGAGCGCGAATCAATGGAGACCTACATCCGGGACTCTTTAGCTGCCGGGTTGATCCGGAATTCCACTTCCCCGATGGGTGCAGGTTTCTTTTTTGTGGGAAAAAAGGATGGCGGACTACGTCCATGCATTGATTACAGGGGGCTGAACGAAATCACGGTTCGTAACCGATACCCATTGCCCTTGTTGGATTCAGTGTTCACGCCCCTGCATGGAGCCCAAATGTTCACTAAGCTAGATCTTAGGAATGCGTATCACCTGGTTCGGATCCGGAAGGGAGACGAGTGGAAGACGGCATTTAACACCCCCTTAGGTCACTTTGAGTACCTGGTCATGCCGTTCGGTCTTACAAACGCCCCCGCGACGTTCCAAGCATTGGTTAATGATCTCTTGCGGGATTTCCTGCACCGATTCGTCTTCGTATATCTGGACGACATACTCATCGTTTCTCCGGATCCTGAGACCCATGTCCGGCATGTACGTCAGGTCCTGCAGCGGTTGTTGGAGAACCGGCTGTTTGTGAAGGGCGAGAAGTGCGAGTTCCACCGCACTTCTTTGTCCTTCCTGGGGTTTATCATCTCCCCTAACTCCGTCGCTCCTGATCTGGCCAAGGTCGCGGCGGTGAGAGACTGGCCCCAACCCACCAGCCGTAGGAAGCTGCAACAGTTCCTCGGCTTTGCTCATTTCTACAGGAGGTTCATTAAGGGCTACAGTCAGGTAGTTAGCCCCCTGACAGCCCTGACCTCACCAAAAGTCCCCTTCACCTGGTCGGATCGTTGCGATGCCGCGTTCAAGGAGTTGAAACGGCGCTTCTCGTCTGCCCCCTTTCTGGTGCAGCCCGATCCTAGTCGCCAGTTAGTGGTTGAAGTGGACGCCTCGGACTCAGGGATAGGAGCTGTGCTTTCCCAGAGCGGGAAGACCGATAAGGTCCTTCACCCGTGTGCCTATTTTTCCCGCAGGTTGACCCCGGCCGAACGGAACTATGACGTCGGCAATCGAGAACTCCTTGCGGTGAAAGAGGCTCTTGAAGAGTGGAGACATCTGTTGGAGGGAATGTCCGTGCCATTCATGGTTTTCACTGACCACCGGAACCTGGAGTATATCAGGACCGCCAAGCGGCTGAACCCCAGGCAAGCCCGCTGGTCACTGTTCTTCGGCCGTTTTGACTTCCGGATCACCTACCGTCCCGGGACCAAAAACCAGAGATCGGATGCCTTGTCCCGGGTACATGAAGATGAAGTCAAAGCGGAGTTGTCGGATCCACCGGAACCCATCATCCCGGAGTCCACTATCGTGGCCACCCTCACCTGGGACGTAGAGAGAACCGTCCGGGAGGCCCTGGCACGAAGCCCGGACCCTGGAACTGGGCCGAAGAACAGACTCTACGTCCCACCAGAGGCTAGGGCTGCAGTCCTGGACTTCTGTCACGGCTCCAAGCTCTCCTGTCATCCAGGGGTGCGAAGAACCGTGGCAGTTGTCCGGCAGCGCTTCTGGTGGGCGTCCCTAGAGGCCGACGTCCGGGATTATATCCAGGCCTCCACCAGGGGCAAGGCTGATCATCGCAGGGCTTCGGGACTGCTCCAGCCGCTGCCCGTGCCTCATCGCCCCTGGTCCCACATCGGTCTGGATTTTGTCACGGGCCTCCCGCCGTCCCAGGGCAACACCACCATCCTCACGATAGTGGACCGATTCTCCAAGGCGGCCCACTTCGTGGCCCTCCCGAAGCTCCCGACGGCCCAGGAGACAGCGGACCTCCTGGTCCACCACGTCGTCCGGCTGCATGGGATTCCCACAGACATTGTCTCCAATCGCGGTCCCCAGTTCTCCTTGCAAGTCTGGAGGAGCTTCTGCCGGGAACTGGGGGCCACGGTGAGTCTCTCATCCGGGTATCATCCCCAGACCAACGGGCAAGCAGAACGGGCCAATCAGGAGGTGGAACAGGCCCTGCGTTGCGTGACGGCCGCGCACCCGGCGGCCTGGAGTACCCATTTGGCCTGGATCGAGTATGCCCATAACAGCCAGGTGTCGTCAGCCACCGGCCTCTCCCCTTTCGAGGTGTGTCTGGGGTACCAGCCTCCTTTGTTTCCGGTGGTTGAGCGAGAGGTCGGTGTGCCCTCGGTCCAGGCCCAACTGCGGAAGTGCCGTCGGATGTGGCGTGCCGCCCGTTCTGCTTTGCTGAGGGCCCGGATGAGGACGAAGGCCCATGCAGACCGTCGGCGGACCCCGGCCCCTACGTATCGGCCAGGGCAGGAAGTGTGGTTGTCAACTAAGGACATTCCCCTCCAAGTGGTCTCCCCTAAATTGCAGGAACGGTATATCGGTCCGTTTAAGATCCTCAAGGTCATCAGTCCAGCCGCAGTGAGGCTTCAGCTTCCGGCCTCACTGCGGATCCATCCCGTTTTCCATGTGTCCCGGATTAAGCCTCATCACACCTCACCCCTCTGTACTCCGGGTCCGGCACCACCTCCTGCCCGGATCATCGATGGCGAGTCGGCTTGGACTGTGTGCCGGCTTTTGGATGTCCGAAGGATGGGCCGGGGCTTCCAGTATTTGGTGGACTGGGAGGGGTACGGCCCCGAAGAACGCTCCTGGGTGAAGAGGAGTTTCATCCTGGACCCGGCCCTCCTGGCCGATTTCTACCGCCGCCACCCGGACAAGCCTGGTCGGGCGCCAGGAGGCGCCCGTTGAGGGGGGGGGGTCCTGTTGTGTGGGCCGCTGAAGAGGAGGTACTGCTGGCCCACCACCACCAGAGGGCACCCTGCCTGGAGTGCGGGCTCCAGGCACCAGAGGGCGCTGCCATCTCACAGGAGCAGCCGGGGTGACAGCTGTCACCTACGACAGCTGTTACCAATCATCTGATCCGCAGGGTATATCTGCAAGACGTCATCTCCACTTCTCTGCCGAGATATCGCTCTACCAAGGAGGTAATATTCTCAGCTGACCGTGTTTATAGCAGAAATATCTGTTGCTTGTGTGTGTTTGGACAGCAGATACTCTGTTTCTTTTTTCGACGAGAGGTGGAGGTGGTTTTCTCACCATACGTGTTGCCGGGTGCACACGCACCCATATGTAACTGTTTTTGTTCCTCGCCAGCAGTACCAGATCCGACAAGCGGAGGCAGTGGCCACCTGGGTGTTCGGGACTTGGCGGCTCCAGTATTCCCGGGGTTCGGTGGCGGAGGAAATCGTGTGGTTCCGGTTCTGCTTTAGACGGACGTCTCGTATCTTCGAGCCTGCCCACATGACACATTTGTTGTGAATTGACTATTTATCTATAATTGTAATTCGCCGTGTTGGTTGTGCTTCTTCACAACAGTAAAGTGTTATTATTTGACTTCCTCCATTGTCCGTTCATTTGCGCCCCTGTTGTGGGTCCGTGTTCCTACACTTTCACAACAAGAAGTCCACCATGCTTTTCGGAAAGCTTAACGTAAAGCCTCTTTTTTTTGCACAGTAAAATTTTGAATTGCATTAGTGCATGTAGCTCCATACTGTAGTGCTTGACAAAGGTTTCCCAAAATAATCCCTTGTCCATGTAGTTATATCAGAGACTGATGAATGGGCCATCTGAGAGAAAGAGATCGTGGGTGTTTTAATGGTATTGTGCACTGTGGAGGGAGAAAAATACAAATCCCTTCCCATCTTTTTTCAAAAAGCATTGTTTTTAAACATATCAATCATTTCCTCACACATTTGTTGAAACAGTGGAAATCCTCTGCCCACAGACTGTCTTTCATAGATATTGGTTTTGAACCAAATCATGATTACACTCACCTCATGAAATCATCTGTTTGAAATAGCATCATTATTTTTCTTTTTTTTTTAACCTCATTACTAGCCCTAAATTACCCCCGGTCCCAACGTTTTTTAGAATGTGTTGTAGGCCTTATAAGCAGGAACAGTCTTGGGTTCTTACTGTTTGCAGTGAAACAGAAGCCAAAGTAATCAAACCAAACTCAAACCGTATGACTGGCAGCTGTGAAGCTGATATAAGCTCCACAGAAGCAAGTATGGGTAGATGTACAGGTGGAATAAACCATACTTTTCACATTTTTACCTCCATCAACAAAGTTGGAGGGCGTTATGTTAGCGCCCCTGTTTGTTTGTTTGTCTGTGAACAGCCTGGAGTCCAGAATTTTTCATGACATTTTTACTCAAGATTCATATCATATTTTCCAGGTCAAAGGGCATAGTCAGGAAAAATCTTGGAAAGTTGGAAAAATCCCTGAATGAATTTTCAAACATTCATAACTCTGTCAAAAAAAAAAAATCAAATTATTTCATATTTGATAGTGTTATGTAGGTTGGTATCCTTTATCAACTGACAATGTTTAATCCAGAGCTGATTTAGATTACAGATTTTGTTGCCATTTAAACTTAATATTAAAAACCCATTTCATGTATATTTTACATTATATCTTAATCAAACAAGTCCCAGTCATTCTCATATTTGAAAGTGAGGTGCAGACTGGCACTCATTATCACCTGACAAAGTTTGATCCAGATCTGATCCAGACTGTGCATTTTGCAGACATTTGAATTTAATATTGTAAAATCCATGTGATGTACATTTTGCATTATATCTCATCAGAGGTGCCTCAGTCACTCTGATTTGTGACAATAAGGTGCAAACTGGCACTCTCAATGAATAGACTTTGTTTGAGCTGCATCTGAACTGTTTTGCAAATTTACCGGATATTTGAGTTTAACACTGAAAAGCCCTTTGATCTATATTTTGTATTATTTTTAGCTTATGAAAAGCCACTTCGAATAAAACTTTGATACTGAAATTTTTTTCCAAGGTAAAAATTTGTGGAATTTGAAACGAGTATTGGCGGAGGTTTGAACTCTATGGTGCTCTGAGTTTTTTCTGGATTTGATATTGTCCCTCAGAAAATCAGGCCAATATGTGGATGAAGGCAGTTCAAGTGTCACTTAAACTTTACTATTTTGTGTGTTTAGGGCGGGGGGTGGGGGGTGCAGAGGGCGACAGGGCCTAACTTTCACTGAGGACATCAACATAAATCTCAGGTACCACATTCATTCTCCCTGAAACTTTAATATCTTTTGGGCTCTAGCCAAAGGTGCTTGACCTCGTTCACATTCTTTCTCATGTCACTTGGTGGGCAACCAGCTGTGACTTTAGGGACAATAAAAGCACGCATCTGGAGAAAGAGCGCATACAAAATTGCCCTGGAAGCAAAGAGAAGAACTGCCTGGTCAAGTACGGCTATATATCAACTAATCATCAGCATATTGGCAGTTATAGCACTGCCTCAGTGCTGACCTCCAGCATTAGGAATGTGTGAATCACTGAAGGAGGGGAGAGTAGTCTCTGCTCCTATCTGATAGGCTCCAAGTGGCAGTAAAATACTTCCAGACTGATGCTGTCAGAGGTTTTGCCTCTTCTCCTGTCATCTCTGACACCACAACATGTTCAGGACGAGTTGGGAGAGAACATCAGGGAGGTGTAGACAACAGCCCTTCTGAGTACAGATGCATCTATGAAAATATCACTTTGCACTTTGTTGTGTAGGCTACACCTGCCAGCTGTTTGACAGATCATTTAGGAAGAACACCCAGAATTAGTATGTGAATGTGTGTACATGTCTCTGTATACAGAATTTAATAGAAGTAGCAAATGCATCAACATAATAAGCCTCTCTTGGAGCTCCATGATTTATTACAATGGCTCAGAAGCCTAACATCACTTTCAGCTGGGATCCTGAATGATGCAATTTACGGTATCCTGTCACAGTTTATCAGGAAATAGAAGCCAGACACAGGGCAGAAGACATGCTTTGCAGGTAAGTGGAGTTTATTTAAGTGTAGTATAGAGGGGAAGACAGGCGTGGCAGGAAGCTGGACAGCCAATACACAGACAGGCCTGGAGACAGACCAGTAAACTGTGCTCAGAATGAGGACACTGGAGAGACACAGGGGAATGCAGGACTCGGGGAAGACATCATGACCCTGTGGGGAACCAAACAAGAATTGAAAGACAGAAGGCAAAAATCTGATATTCAGGGCAATGATGAGTAACAAGGGACAGATGTGTGATTAAGAGTGTGACTCAGGTGTGTGAACAAAGACTCAAGGAAAATCAAAGTACATGTCCACAGATGAGAATCAAAATGAGGACAGAAGAAATTAATATGCATTCTGTTGCCAGACAATACCAATGCACAACCATTGTACCTAACAGTACCTCATTTTGAGAACAACACACCCATGGGTGCACAAGTAACCCCAGTTATACCCGGTGTTTACACAAGCTGAGAGCTGATTATAAAGCCCATAAATAACACCCAGTGAGGACCCTATGACTATTTAAACTAGTGTCTCCCACTAATAGTGCAGCTAAACCAAGACATTCTCACATCCAACTTGTGACATTTTGATGCAAAACCCTTGCAAATTAAGCACAGGAGATGCTTAATGTCATCACATGTTCACACAAAGAGGTACTGACCGATCATACAGTAAATATGTGCCTGGCAGGAAGTGGGAATTTGTCTGCAAACCAATACAAAGCCAAACCAATACATAATGGCTGGAAAGTTTTCATGTTGTTGAAGTTGCTGCCCCTTTTGCCTAGTTAGTTATTTTCTTTATGCCTTAGTATTTTTTTCCAATAGAGGAAAAGGATCTAAGGGGCTTTAAAAAGTCTTCTTTTCTGGCAAATATTCCTCCAGCTCATCCTAACCTGGGGTGACGGAGATCCCAGAATGATGCCTGGCTGTTCTCCTGCACTCTGGAAGGAAAATCCTGTTTAATGTCTCCACAATAACATTCCCTGGAGTTGTTTATTCGGGAATGTTAATGTGCTTAGTGACGACCCGCCCCTGTGGCATGTGGCTCGAGACTCCTTTGAGTTTTCCTATCAAGCGTTCAATCAGGCACCACAGAAACTCTGCGGTGCTGCTGCCATCTGTTTAAACAGCAAAGATTGATGCAGCAGGAATCTATTGATGACCCTGCAGTCAGAGAGCATGGGCTGGTGTTTATGGTCAGTCTATCTCTCTGTCCAAAAGCCCATCTTTGTATAACTGTACTTTGTGTATTCTGCCCCAGTTCTGCATAGCACTGCACACTTTTGAACTTGGTGTATTTTAATGTTTGCCACCTCCTTCGTATGCCTCTCGTGCAGCGTAAATACTGTATTTAAGTGTCTTCACTGGAATTGTTCTCAGGTCCAGGATCCTTGCGTTACATGATGGTTTGAATTGGTACAACACAATTACAGGATGTAAGTGGTCTCTTCATTCATATGAAATCCATTACGTTCCACACTCTTTTAAGCTCTCTGTAAATTCCTAATTGGATACAGATGCACAAAACAACATGATTCACCTAACTAAAAATTCACAAGCAGTACAACTTATTAACTAATGTTTCTCTCTTAGTCTTGTGGATTTTGTGTGTAATTCCTGAACTAAAGTGCATTTAGAAAGAAAGCACTTCACTTTTCTCACATGTTGTTATGCATTTGTCTCACATTTGTTATGGAGTAAATTCATTTTTTCCCTCAAAAGTTTACTCACAACACCCCATAATGACAACATGAAAAAAAAAATATATTTTTTAATTTCTGGAAATTTATTAAAAATAAAAACTAAGAAGTCACATGTACATAAGTATTCACACTGTTTGCTCAATACTTTGTTGATGCACATTTGGCAAGATGGAGGCCACTATGCTCATTGGGACCTTCAATATCCCTAATTTGTGCTTTGAGACAATCCTGTCTCAGAGGTCTACAGACAATCCTGCTGACTTCATGTTTGGTTTGTGCTCTGACATGCACTGTCAACTGTGGGACCTTATATGTAGACAGGTGTGTGCCTTTCCAAATCACATCCAATCAACTGAATTTACCCCAGGTGGACTCCTATTAAGCTGTAGAAACATCTCAAGGGTGATCAGTGGAGACAGGATGCACCTGAGCTTAATTTTGAGCTCCATGGCTTCATGAGCTTCATGGCTGTGAATACTTATGTACATGTGATTTCTTTCTTTCTTTCTTTCTTTCTTTCTTTTTTCAAAAATCTAAAAAAAATTCACATTGTCATTATGGGGTATTGTGTGTAGAAATTTGAGGGGAAAATAAATTCACCCATTTTAGAATAAGGCTGTAACATAACAAAATGTTGAAAAGGTGAAGCACTGTTAAGACTTTCCAGATGCACTGTAGGCTGGTGCAGACGCCACAGATATGAACTGTAATTTTGCATGGGAACCAAGTTATTGTGGATGCACTGAGTGCTTCTCGAATAATTGTACTACAGAACTTGTGGGTTCTTTGGATATGAGAGCCTTTCACAAACTGTGAACTGGACACATTTCCTAGCTCACTGGACTCATTTATGATGCTGTTTTTATGGGCCTATACTGCAGCATACACTCCCACTCAAAGGTTTGGACACAGGAGATTTTGATTTAAATTAAAGTGGATATTTAAATGTGTTTCTTATTGATTCCTTGTAAGTGCGGCCATGTCTCCGTGTGCACACCTGATCCATCCAGATCTCAAAAGTTGAGTACCGGTAGGTCCTGATTAGTATTTGGCTGGGAAACCCCTCAGGAACACCAGCAGCTGCACACATTTCACCATGTGCTGGAGCTTAAGTGGTGACCTCAAGCAACTAGGGGTAGGGAAGGCAAAAAAAAAAAAAAGATTACTTATATTCGCTATACTTATTGGATTTTTTTCTGCTTTCTGATTGTTCCCAGTCACTGGTGGGCACAGGTAACCAAAAAATTAACTTCGATAACAGATAATCAGATAACTGAAAGTTATCTTTGATAAAGATAAGACGATAAACCACCCAAAAATGTATCAGAAGTTACAGATAACCGATAAATTCCAGTATTGTCTCTGGTACATTTGCAACTACTAACACACTGAATTTGAGTTTTAACACCACAACCGCTTCTGGTAGCATCAAAAGCGACAACAGAACCAAACAATGAGCCCACACTTCTGTCTTTGAACATCTTGCCCCCTGCTGGAAGCTCTTCTTTACTACAAGGCTTCCAGCACAGCAGCAAACTGAGCACAGCCACAAAGCCCAGCTCTCTACCCAATCACAACGCTCCGGTCAGGTGGAGGTCTTGGAAAATAAACCAGTGCTGACTTATGGTTTTGATTTATAAATAACAATAATACCAATAGAATAACTCCATTAATGTCAATTCTGTCATTTGTACAAAGTTAAGATATAACATATATCTTTTAATGTTGAATAATGCACTAATTCTGAGGTTTTGTAACAAACACAGACAGACTGCAAAGGATTCTGGGTAAAATGTGCCTCTGCTAAACACTGATTGGTTGAGTCATTCATTATATAAACCAACATTTTGATGTGACGTGTGTCGTGTGATGGTGTTTACAGATAAATGTGCTTTTGTAAAATATTCCTTTTTTTTTTTTTTGTAAAAACAGGCATTTTTACAGAGCCCTGGAAGTGCCATCACAAAATGTTTTGCATGTGGAGAAAATGTGCACTCATTTTATTATATTGTGTGCATGTTTTATGATGTGCGCACGTTTTATTATATTGTAAAACGTGCACTCAATATTGTCTTGACACATAAATGTTGGCTATTCGCCCTACTGACGTTTCAAATCCCGCAAAACCTTGGAGGTCACCACCCTGCAAGATCTCAGTAACATTGAGAACTGCATTGAGACGCTCTGATCACGCTGCACTAACCTCTGCACACAGACAACACCATTAACATCGCAACATAAAACTATTTTTATATTGTGCCTAAAACTCTTGTGAATATATACTCTGGGTTTATAGATGTTGTTATTGTGTTTATTTTATGTAAACATGCGAGAATCACAGGCTGTCTCTCTGTTATTTTCAATGGAAGCTGCTGTGAGCTACACTCGCTTCCTGATCATGTCGTTCTGGGGGAAAGTGAAGTTTGCTCTTTAACGTCTTGATTATTGTTCTTTACAACACTGTTTGTCCTCTTTGTTCCAGACTAATATATATAATATGTCTTAAATTCGGTTTTCATTTATTAAATTCCACGCAGATTAAACGTAGCAGGCACGGATTATTTGTTATAATTGTTTTAGCAAGTTTTCAGGGTATCATGCATGCAGTCCCTTATTAACGTGATGAAAAGCATTAAAAAAAATTAAATTTTTGTAGTATAATATTCATTTACAATTGTCATCATGTGGATTCTCTATGTTGTTTTGAATGCAGCGACTCTCTGGCGCGCAAGGGATTATGGGATACATGAAAACCCTGGATGCGGAGTTGACCGCTGGTGGAGCCGAGTACACCTCGTGTGTAGCATAGCCGTAGCTAATCGAGCGACGCCCTCTATCGATAACAACCAATCAGATAACGCGATACAACACCTACTTGTATCGCGTCAGTTTGTCGCGTCAGTTTGTTGACAAGATGGCAGAAGACAGGTTTGCGTCTGTTAGCGACGCTGACTTAAAATGAATTTTAAATCAAATCAAATCAAATCAATTTTATTTATATAGCGCCAAATCACAACAAACAGTTGCCCCAAGGCACTTTATATTGCAAGGCAAAAGCCATACAATAATTACAGAAAAACCCCAACGGTCAAAACGACCCCCTATGAGCAAGCACTTGGCGACAGTGGGAAGGAAAAACTCCCTTTTAACAGGAAGAAACCTCCAGCAGAACCAGGCTCAGGGAGGGGCAGTCTTCTGCTGGGACTGGTTGGGGCTGAGGGGAGAGAATCAGGAAAAAGACATGCTGTGGAAGACAGCAGAGATCAATCACTAATGATTAAATGCAGAGTGGTGCATACAGAGCAAAAAGTGAAAGAAACACTCAGTGCATCATGGGAACCCCCCAGCAGTCTAAGTCTATAGCAGCATAACTAAGGGATGGTTCAGGGTCACCTGATCCAGCCCTAACTATAAGCTTTAGCAAAAAGGAAAGTTTTAAGCCTAATCTTAAAAGTAGAGAGGGTGTCTGTCTCCCTGATCCGAATTGGGAGCTGGTTCCACAGGAGAGGAGCCTGAAAGCTGAAGGCTCTGCCTCCCATTCTACTCTTACAAACCCTAGGAACTACAAGTAAGCCTGCAGTCTGAGAGCGAAGCGCTCTATTGGGGTGATATGGTACTACGAGGTCCCTAAGATAAGATGGGACCTGATTATTCAAAACCTTATAAGTAAGAAGAAGAATTGAATTAACAGGAAGCCAATGAAGAGAGGCCAATATGGGTGAAATATGCTCTCTCCTTCTAGTCCCCGTCAGCACTCTAGCTGCAGCATTTTGAATTAACTGAAGGCTTTTCAGGGAACTTTTAGGACAACCTGATAATAATGAATTACAATAGTCCAGCCTAGAGGAAATAAATGCATGAATTAGTTTTTCAGCATCACTCTGAGACAAGACCTTTCTAATTTTAGAGATACTGCGCAAATGAAAAAAGCAGTCCTACATATTTGCTTAATATGCGCATTGAAGGACATATCCTGATCAAAAATGACTCCAAGATTTCTCACAGTATTACTGGAGGTCAGGGTAATGCCATCCAGAGTAAGGATCTGGTTAGACACCATGTTTCTAAGATTTGTGGGGCCAAGTACAATAACTCAGTTTTATCTGAATTTAAAAGCAGGAAATTAGAGGTCATCCATGTCTTTATGTCTGTAAGACATTCCTGCAGTTTAACTAATTGGTGTGTGTCCTCTGGCTTCATGGATAGATAAAGCTGGGTATCATCTGCGTAACAATGAAAATTTAAGCAATGCTTTCTAATAATACTGCCTAAAGGAAGCATGTATAAAGTGAATAAAATTGGTCCTAGCACAGAACCTTGTGGAACTCCATAATTAACCTTAGTCTGTGAAGAAGACTCCCCATTTACATGAACAAATTGTAATCTATTAGATAAATATGATTCAAACCACCACAGCGTAGTGCCTTTAATACCTATGGCATGCTCTAATCTCTGCAATAAAATTTTATGGTCAACAGTATCAAAAGCAGCACTGAGGTCTAACAGGACAAGCACAGAGATGAGGCCATAAGAAGATCATTTGTAACCTTCACTAATGCTTTTTCTGTACTATGATGAATTCTAAAACCTGACTGAAACTCTTCAAATAGACCATTCCTCTGCAGATGATCAGTTAGCTGTTTTACAACTACCCTTTCAAGAATTTTTGAGAGAAAGGGAAGGTTGGAGATTGGCCTATAATTAGCTAAGATAGCTGGGTCAAGTGATGGCTTTTTAAGTAATGGTTTAATTACTGCCACCTTAAAAGCCTGTGGTACATAGCCAACTAATAAAGATAGATTGATCATATTTAAGATCGAAGCATTAATTAATGGTAGGGCTTCCTTGAGCAGCCTGGTAGGAATGGGGTCTAATAGACATGTTGATGGTTTGGAGGAAGTAACTAATGAAAATAACTCAGACAGAACAATCGGCGCGAAAGAGTCTAACCAAATACCAGCATTACTGAAAGCAGCCAAAGATAACGATATGTCTTTGGGATGGTTATGAGTAATTTTTTCTCTAATAGTTAAAATTTTATTAGCAAAGAAAGTCATGAAGTCATTACTAGTTAAAGTTAAAGGAATACTCGGCTCAATAGAGCTCTGACTCTTTGTCAGCCTGGCTACAGTGCTGAAAAGAAACCTGGGGTTGTTCTTATTTTCTTCAATTAGTGATGAGTAGTAAGATGTCCTAGCTTTACAGAGGGCTTTTTTATAGAGCAACAGACTCTTTTTCCAGGCTAAGTGAAGATCTTCTAAATTAGTGAGACGCCATTTCCTTTTTTTACACAAAAAAGATGCGAAGAACACCCGCAGAAATTCACAGTCAGCAGCCAACCTGTTTCGCAAGTACGTCACTGAAAAGGGACATGCGCCCAACTTTGAAACTTATGACAGACAGATGCTTGATGGAGTATTCGTCCATTTTACGCGGACGTTACACAGGCGAATGGCGAACTTTATAAGAAAACAAGCCTGATGACTCTTCGTCATGAACTTAACAGGCATCTCCAGTCGATCGATGGGATGTCAGTTGGTGCAATATGACAGTAATAATAAAGACTTGAAACTTGAGATTGATTTTTCAGTTTTAGTATGTTTGACAAACTCCCAATTTTCTTGTTTCCATATAGCAGTTATAGACTTTTGATTTCGGTGTACCCATGATTATGCTACATTTTTGTAGTATAATATTCCTATTGCTATGCTACATTTTTGTAGTATAATATTCATTTACAATTGTCATCATGTGGATTCTCTATATGTTGTTTGACTGCAGGGAGTCTCTGGTGCGAAAGGCATTATGGGATACATGAAAACCCTGGATAGCCACCATACTGTTTGAATTTCTTAATGATTGACATAAATTAAATCCAAGAGATACTCGGAAATGTTCATGCTATTGTACTTTATACACTAGTTACCCCGGCTTTGTTAACCTTATTGGCTAGCAAGGTACGGTTGGCTTATTAACAGTAATTTAACGGTAGCTTATGTTGCTATAGTTATAGTTTATAGTTATAGTTATTTTCGTGATTTACATTTTTATTTTACATGGTGTAGATTTTTAATTATTCTTCAGTTTATGGTTCTTTTATAGATATCAACATATAGTATCTAAGTTTGGGGTGTCCATTAGAAAGCATATACAATATGTATTTTGTCTTCCTATAGTAAGCTAGCAGGGTGAACTTTAGATAGATACCTAAAACATATTACATCATAGCTTCTGTTTCTATAATAAAATAACCATATTTATAGCTTAGCCTACTAACTATAATTTAATTTTACTATTAGTCTACAGACTAGGTATACATTTAATCTTCTCGTGTATGAATATTTAGGTTTTAGAAGCTAACTCCTATAATATTATGTAATAACTCTATTCTTGTATATGTTGTTTATTACACTTATTGTGTAAATATCACTTATATACATGATGTCTGTTTTCTTGAGCCGCTTGGGTGGGTAGGAAGAGTTCCCATAGGATAAAAAAGCTTTTCAACCTACCATCCCTGGTTTTCAAGACCAGGCACCTAAGTGGCTCGACTCTACTCTATCCTTCTTTTCGGTTCTACTTTCTTTATTTAGATATAGACATACCTTAGTATACACTTGTAGAGTTCTACTTCTACCTTAGTATTGGAATGTATTATAGAAGACATACCTTACTGAATTTTCATGCATCCATTACCTGAATGTTGAAAGAAAAGTGAATGGAAAATTCCTTCAATGAATATTTGTAATAACAATAATTTGTATATTTACTTTATTCAATTACTTATGTTTTCTGACAATGGAGGGGCAGCGTATACAAATGCTGTAATTCTTAGGTGGTATATAGCTTATACTTATTAATATATTAATAAATGTTATTTATTTATTTTTAATTAAAGCAGAGAGTCTACAGGAACACCTTGATTGCTTCATCTTAACTTCACTGTCCATCAATCACCTATACCTACTGTTGGAAGGAATTAGGGGACTGGATCCGATGCCAGCATACATATGGATTGATGGATTCACATCATGCATAGCGTAGTTTGGAATGTTGTGGGTGCAGTCCAGAAATGCCTCAAAAATAAGCATCACTTGAGCAAAAAGTAGCGTTTTGTAGTGCTCCCTATAGGTGGTGCCCTCGACTGCCTGACAAAAATTTGCAATTTTCTGGAACACCTCCCATTACAGATTGACACCAATGAAAATTAAGCTGGGGAGTCATTGGCGCACTGAGATATTTCAACTTCAAAACCTAATTTGTTAAGAAGTCAAATTTTGGGCCTCAAAAAACTGACCCTTCTAGAAGCCCTACAAAATAAATAAATAAACAAACAAAATAAAATAAAATAAACATTTAGTTTAGGGACTTTGAGTATTAAGATTTTTCTATCAACCCGTAGGCCTTACACTAAAAAATATTTCAGGCAAATCTGAGGGGGTCATATATCACCCTCTAATAGTAATCTGTATCTTTAAAAAAAAAATCCGCTCTTCATCAGTTACCTTTTGTTGCACATTTTTTTCACCACCGCCAAATTTTCCTCCAGAACATTTAAGTGCAGAAGTTATGAAACAGGGCAGTTGAAGGTCGCCATGTTTTGGTAGTGCAGCTGTCAAATAAATGAATAGATGAACAGATTTGTCTAACAGGTGAGAATTCAGTCAAACGTTTTAATTTACTGTGAGCCCGTGGACCCACACATACTATGTTTGAAATATTTATCAACAAATGAAAAGCATGACTTGGCAACAAGGCAGACAACGAGGTGGTTAGCATATAGCTTCAGGCTAACGTGTGTGAATATTCATACTTTTTACCTCCAGTTGACACAGAGAAAACGGCAACCACTGCACAATTCCCATAATCTATAGCTTATACTACATTAGCACTTCTCTCATTTTCTCCATGTTATACTGAAAAGTAACATTTAGCATATTGCAAGAAAAGTCATTCTTTCAAGTGCATGCAGTTGTATCTCACTGTTCTCTGTTGGTACGTTTGTTTTCCCTCAAGACATCTGTTGTTTCGTGTTTGGACAAAAGACACTGAAAATCATTACAGGTTAGATGAATAAATGTCTACTGCCAACATGGGCAGTTTCACACTGAAATATCTATAATATGACCCCAGCTTTAGTAATGTCACCCCCTTGGAAGATGGTTTGGGGTTCAAACCCAACACAGGCACTTTCTGCACAGATCTTGCATGTCTGCATGGGTGTTCTCCAGGTACACTGGCTTCTTCTCACAGTCCTCCAGCATGGAGGTTAAGCTGTTTGATGAGTTGCCTGGAGATGCTGCTGTGAGGCATTGACACTGTTATAGACGGGTAACTCCACGAGTGCTGGGCAAGGTTTCTGTATGTCACGATCCTCAACAGAATCAAAAGAAGGAAACAGACCTACACAAATCAGCTGATAACAGTCTACTTGCTCCTGTTTCAGGGTTGATACCACACATCTCCTTTACTTGCACCCAAGTTCCAAACTTTGAAATGAGATTTTCCCCAACTCTGCACATTTCATGTTAAACAAAATAAAAGTCAATTACAATGTAAGCTTTTTTTTTTTTTCGAAGATTTTATTCAAAATGATGATTAACAGGTTGTACTTTTGCCTCACAGCGAGAAGGTCCCAGGTTTGACTCTGACCTGGACTTTGGAGTTTGTATGTTCTCCCTGTGTTTATGTGGGTTCCCTCTGGGAGCTCCAGCTTCCTCCCAATTCCAAAGACATGCAGGTCAGGTGAAACTGAAACTCTAAATTGACCACAAATGTCAGTGAGACTGACATTTGTGGTCTGTCCAGGGTGTACCCTGCCTCTTGCCCAGTGACTGCTGGGATAGGCTCCAGACCCCCCCACAACCACCACCACCACCACCCCCCATAACCCTTGACAGGACTAAGAGGGCTTAGAAAATGAATGAATAATGATTAAGAGAGATTTTTTTCTTTCAGTTTTTCCTAACTATACTGGAATTTCAGTGGATCAAATGTTGAGATACATTTAGTTGTATTTAGCTGTATTTGGTGGTACTGCATTTAAACTGCTCAAATTATGTCAAACGACTAGGAAAGCTTTCCACAAGCTTCACTGACAAAAAACAATTGTCCAACCAAAAAACAACTGTCCAACCAACAGTGTTCAACTAATAATCAAAAATACAAGAAAACATGGTCACACAATGCCCCCTTCACCTCATGGGGTGCCACCGGCTCAGGGAGCACACTACAGAACCCAACCCAGTCTCACTTTTTTTTTTCGTGCCCCCGTAATGAAATGAGTCAACGTTTTGTGACAGGGTTTTTTTTAACTTACTATTACTAACCCTACTCCTACCCCCAATCCTAACCTTAACCACCACCCCCTCACCCCCCACTTCACTTTTAATTTCATGCAGCATCACAGAATGTTAGAATAAATTTGTGCTCCCGTTACGGAAACGTGCTGCTTTTTGTGAGAATATCACAAACCTATAGATTAATGTATATTTTGTGCTGCTGAATCATGACATGTCATGAGATATGGTAGACAGAACCACCATGGGTCCTGGATGACAACCACCCAAGTGGTACCAGATTATCAAAAAAAAACAAAAAAAAAAACAAAGGGAGCAAAAAGGGAAAGACTAGGAAGGCAAAACTGAGCAAGGAATGTGGAAGGTGCTGGAGAAAGTACAAGGGACATTATTGTTGCTGTCCATTTAGCTGCTCCCATTTTGTTTGGAGTCACCACAACGGACACAGCCAGATCCGCATTGGCATTTGGCACAAGTTTTACGCCGGATGCCCTTCCTGACACAACTCCAGTGTAACCTGGAAAAACACACACAGCCGCTGGTGTTCCAAAGAGGTCTCCCATCCAAGTACAAACCAGGCCTCGCACTGCTTAACATCTGAGATCTGACGGGATCAGACTTACACAGAGCAGACCGGCTACACCAGAAAGTACAAGGGAAGGACAGACAAAAATCAAGACAGGGAGAGAGAGGGGCCAGAAATGGGTAAAGCTGCAGGGTTGGACACATCAGGAAAAGAGCTGGAAGGCCCCAACATAGTAGCATCATTTGGAAAATAATCAGAAGGCTGCAGCCCAGCAGAGGTGTCTGTTAGGTGACCGGGAGGCTGCAACATAGGAAAGGTGTACGGAAATAACCATGAGGTCGTAGCATGACTGTGATTTCTGGAGAGCCGAGTGTAGGGTTGGAATGTCTGGAGGGTAGTCAGGAGACAACAGCAGAGCTCAGAGGGCACGGGAGGCCACAGCAAGGACTGAGGCTTCTGGAACATGGCCAGGCTGCAGAAACAAGGTGGGCAGCTCAGGAGACCAGGAGAGCATGGCATTACGCACGAAAGGTTTACCAGATGGAAAAAAACCCAAAATGCAGTAAATTAAAAAGATCAGGTGGGCAGGTGAAACATGGCAAGTAGTTTGGGGTATTGTGCAAACTGAAAGGAAAGAATGAAGTGGTGGGATGGAGGAAGAGTACTGGGCCTTAGTGTGGTAGTGATCTGGCAAAGAAGTAGCAGATATGAGGTAGTTTGAGAAGACTTGGGGTGTGGAAATTAGATGTACTCCAAAGCTTTGACATGGTGTGGAGACATGAACTATTGAACTGTGGAGACTTGGTGATACATGGTGTGAATACTTGACAAGAAAAAGGATAGAAATGGAAAGAGACAAACTGAAACTGTGGAAAATAGTGTTGTAATGTAACAAAGTAGAAATACTTTGTTACTGTGTTTAAGTAGAATTTTTACACAACTGCACTTTATTTTTTACATTTCTGGTGATTTTCACTTTTACTCCCCTACATTTCCTCAATAAAAAGTATACTTTCACGGCGATACGAGGTCTGTTAGAAAAGTATCGGATCTTTTTATTTTTTGCAAAAACCATATGGATTTGAATCACGTGTGATTGCATCAGCCAAGCTTGAACCTTCGTGCGCATGCGTGAGTTTTTTCACGCCTGTCGGTTGCGTCATTCGCCTGTGAGCAGGCTTTGTGTGAGCACTGGTCCACCCTCTCATCGGATTTTTATTGCGAATAAATGTCTGAACGATTTGGAGCTTTGCTGCATCAATTTTTTCCAGAAACTGTGAGAGACCTCCAGGTGGACACCGTTCGGAAAATTCAGATGGCTTTCAGGGACGATTTTATGGGGATTACATAGATTAAGGAGTGCTCCAGCTGGTTTAAAGACCACCCACAACTGCTGAGAGCGCCGATCGACATGCTGACACCCTGCTGAAACAACCAGATCATTTCCAACATGAAGGCTTTGTTGATCCGGGACGTTGTCTGACTTCCACAAAAAAGGCATAAGGCGTGGATATCAGCACTTTTTCGGCACATTCCACTGTTACAGGAGGTTTTTTTCATGGAAAAAGAAGCGGACGGATGCGCCACCGTGCCGCTCATGGCGCGGGACAAAACCACCTCCGTGTTGGTCTCACAGGACGGCTTTGAGATGGATTTCAGACGGCTGTCAGTGGCCTTTTAGTCGTGTGACTATCCGAGAAATTGTGCATGAGCTGGACATGCCCCAGCATGTCCTGTGAGGCTTCATCACTGGGTTGCTTTGCGCCATGCGGCTCCGCCGCGACGCGTGGAATTCCTCCGCTCCTCTTTCCATGACAAAAACTCCTGTAACAGTGGAATGTGCCATTCATTTCTAAACTGGACGCTGTCTTGATCCGGTATGTCGTCTGACTAGCACAGGAATTGCGGAAGATGTGGACATCAGCACTTTTTCGACACATTGAGACAGACATGCGCAGGAATTCCATGCATTGCGGTGGAGCCGCATGGCGCAAAGCAACGCCGTGATGAAGCCTCACAGGACATGTTCTGGCATGTCCAGCTCATGCACAATTTCTCGGATAGTCACACGACTAAAAAGCCACCGACAGCCGTCTGAAATCCATCTCAAAGCCGTCCTGTGAGACCAACACGGAGGTGGTTTTGTGCCGCGCCATGAGCGGCACGGTGACGCATCTGTCCACTTCTTTTTCCATGAAAAAAATTCCTGTAACAGTGGAATGTGCCGAAAAAGTGCTGATGTCCACGCCTTATGCCTTTTTTGTGGAAGTCAGACGACTTCCCGGATCAACAAAGCCTTCACGTTGGAAATGATCTGGTTGTTTCAGCAGGGTGTCAGCCTGTCGATCGGCGCTCGGATTGCGCCGCGCTCTCAGACGCTGTGGGCGGTCTTTAAACCTGCTGGAGCTCTCCTTAATCTGTGTAATCCCCATAAAATGGTCCCTGAAAGCCATCTGAATTTTCCGAATGGTGTCCACCTGGAGGTCTCTCACAGTTTCTGGAAAAATTTGATGCAGCAAAGCTCCAAATCATTCAGACATTTATTCGCAATAAAAATCCGACGAGAGGGGTGGACCACTGCTCACACAAAGCCTGCTGACAGGTGAATGACGCAACTGACAGGCGTGAAAAAAACTCACGCATGCGCACGAAGGTTCAAGCTTGGCTGATGCAATCACACGTGATTCAAATCCATATTGTTTTTGCAAAAAATAAAAAGGTCGGATACTTTTCTAACAGACCTCATATATTTCTCTCAACCATCTTCGTTACTTCTTACTACAATATAAAAGTAGTAGAAATTTAATTGGGCAGCACCTGTTTGCAGAGGTGAAAGCAGTGGTGCGCCGTACCTCTTCCACCCCTGCAACATCAAGTGCTGTGTTTGACATAAAACGTTTAAAAGACAAAAGTAAATAAATAAATAAAAAAATGACAGTTTGAATCTGTGCCCTCCCACTGAGGAAGAGGAGACTAGGGACGGTGAAAAGGGGTCCATCTATGCTTTGGACTCCAAACACGCACACACTGACACACATACACACGGATCAGCTCCCACTGGAGTTAACACATGCTTAAAGTGAAAACTTCAGTACAAGACAACTGGCCGGCGTGGCTGTTTCATTTCATTTATTTTATTTGAAATTTTCGTGGAGAAGTGCTGTGTAAATGCGGCGCCGCATTTTGGATTCGAGAGTGCAAAGAGTGCTGAGTTTGGTTGCTTTGCAGTGGTTGGTGGTGGTGACGCTTGAAAAGTTTTTTTTTTCTTTTTCTTAAATTTGGCACAGCCGTGTAGCTATAAATGATTGTTCTGTTGTGTTTAACAGAAAAGTGTCTGTGGGTCTTCCAGGAAATAGACTGCGCGTCTTCAGAAAAAGAACGGCATCTTTATTTACAGCTACATCCATCCACCTCTTGCTCACTCATCCCATCACCAACACCAACTGTTCCGCCAGAGGTGGATCCAGGCTTTTATAGGGGCTGAGGCCTCCTCCTGCCTTCTTCAGAAACCACACTGGCTGTCTTTTCGTGTTGCCGTTTCACTCTGCACTCATTTTGGATTATACTTTTACTCAATACTTTGACTTAAAGTACATTTTATATGAGAAATTTACTTTTGGCACTTAAGTACAGTAAATGTGAGATACTTTAAGACTTTTACTCAAATAATATTTTTAAAGGAGACTTTAACTTTTACCAACGTAATTTTATACTTGTACTTTCACTCAAGTATCACTTTGAGGTACTTTATACAAGACTGGACAAATAATGAGTAAACAGAGACAGGTGCATGATTACAAACAAGGGACAGGTGTGTGAAGATGAACAGATGAACACACACAGATAACCCATACCAATTCACACACAAGGGAAACCATTTATGAATTGTATTGCAAAATACCAGTTGGTTGGGACTGTGCTCTGTGCACTGTGCCAGGTGCGCTCTGGAATAGTGATGCTGACCCACCCACTTGTTGGGAAAGTTAGGAAAATTTGCTTTGTTTTTCAGAGGTATATGGATATTTTAGCCTCAGTGGTGCCTCTTACATATTTCACATTTACATGTCACATTTCATTGAGATTAACTCTTTAACTAAATCCAGATCTTCTAACATATAACTAACATATATACTGTGTGTGTAATGTATTTCAGCCCACGTAGGTGTTACCTTCACATTCTCTGCCCTTCACATTTCCTGGTTTCAGGTGGTTTGGCACAAATTTAGGGCTTCCAATAATTCTCACATTCTCTTTATGAGTCACACTAAATCACACTTAAGTGCACTGACAAGTGCACTAAAATCTTATCTCCATGTAATGTTGGCTTTTTAATGGCAGACGCGTTAAGAACATATTTTAATGTTTGCTTAGATTTATGATTTCCAAAAAAATGGACGTCGGAGGCCGTGACTCGTAAAATCCGAACTCGTCCTGTGAGTAACAGTTTTATAGTCACCATCAAGCTGATGCAGTGCTGACCGTGAGGGTCAAGAAAACACTTGCTTAAACACGGGTAATATTTTACAGCCCCCCTGTGGTAATGGGAACCGGATTTTTGTTTTTATCCACTCGTCACTCCGGCTTCCTGCTCACTTTTTCATTCCACGGAAATAAAAAGTGTTGTGTCGAGTACAACAAATTTGTGTTAAATGTTACACGTTGTCCTGATTAGCTGGAGGACGCTGTTCACAGCAGCTCAGCATAGTTGTCAAGGACTTTAGAAAATGAATAGCTGAAACTGTGTTTTTATGATTTTGTTTAAGTGATGAGATGACCTCAGAGTGTTGATTTAGGCTCAGTTTTCAGGGCAGCTGTGGGTCTCTTCGGTGAAACCTGCCATGTGCTATTTGTCAAACAAACCTGATGAATTTCATCCCAAGTGTGCAAAACTCAGGCTTTAATGATGAAACTCTGAAAACAGCAGTAACTACCTGTGCTGAGGAATGTTGTCTGTGTGCTGCCATCTGCAGGCAAAACAACCAACTGGAAGCAAGTGTCAGGCTCAGATCATAGGCCATAGTTAATTAAACGTTGCAATGGGCTTTTTGTTCTTGAAAAATGTTCATTGTTTAAAACAAGACGACATATGACACATGGTACATTTTAATGTTGTGTTTGTGTTTTCTCACATGTTGAACATGCAAGTTTAATAAAATTATTATTTTTACCAATTATTAGAAAATGGAAGAAATACAAGATGACTGTCAGTCTTCCTCAGTCTGGGGCTCCATCCAAGATCTTGCCTTGTGGGGTAAGGATGATTCTGAGAAAGCTCAGAACTACACAGGAGGACCTGGTCAGTGACCTGAAGAGAGCTGGGACCACAGTCACAAAGATTACATTAGTAACACATGATGCTGTCATGGTTTAAAATCCTGCAGGGCAGCAAGTGACCATCTGGATAATCCAGAGGAGGCATGGGAGAAGGTCATGTGGTCAGATGAGACCAAAATAGAGCTTTTTAGTATCAACTCGACTTAACATGTTTAGAGGATGAGAACAACCCCAAGAAAACCATCCCAACCGTGAAGCATGGGCGTGGAAACATCATACTCTGGGGGTGCTCTTCTGCAAAGGAGACATGACGACTGCACAGTATTGAAGGGAGGATGAATGGGGTCATGTATCGTGAGCTTTTGGCAAACATCCTCCTTCCCTCAGTAACAGCATTGAAGATGGGTCGTGGCTGGGTCTTCCAGCATGACAATGATCCCAAATGCACAGCCAGGGCAACTAAGCAGGGGCTCCGAAGCATTTCAAGGTCCTGGAGTGGGCTGAGCCAGTCTCCAGACCTGAACTCAACAGAAAATCTTTGGAGGGAGCTGAAACTAGAAACCTGAGAGATCTGGAGAAGATCTGTATGGAGGAGTGGACCAAAATCCCTGCTCCAGTATGAGAAAACATGGTCAAGAACTACAGGAAACATCTGACCTCTGTAATTGTAAACAAAGGTTCCTGTACCAAATATTAAGATCAAATACTTATTTCATGCAATAAAAAGCAAATTAATTATTTAAAAATCATACAATGTGATTTTCTGATTTTTTGTTTGTTTGTTTGTTTGTTTGTTTTTTAGATTCTGTCTCTCACAGTTGAAGTGTACCTACGATAAAAATTACAGACCTCTTGCAAAATCGACAGTGGATCAAATACTTATGTTCCTCACTGTATGGTAGATTTTTTTTTTTTTTAACATACAGGGAGGTTACTCTGTTCAGTCTCATTCAGTTGTTCATTAATTTGATCAATCGTAATGCAGTTTTACAAAATACAATTCTTTACAAATGAAGAAATTGTTAAACATTCGCAAAGTGCTCAGATATTTTTTATTATTGTTAATGTTATTTTTATTTTAACAGGAGGTTGTAAAATGTAAACTTACCCTTTAAATTGTCTGCAAGTAATGCAGCTATTTGGTTCCCCCTAGTGGTGACGAACACTGCAGCCCTTTCTGTGTTTCAACTGAAGAGCTTCTTTTTCTTTTAAACGGCACTATTTTATTATAGGGACTGTTATCAGTGTTTTATTTTCAGATTTCATCATTAAGCAATGCAGTAGATATAAACAAGAAAGCAGGAAATTCTCCTCATTGTTGCCCTGGTTTTAAAAGACAAAATATAGGGCAAGGTATAAATAAATCTATGTGAATGACTTGTGTGTGTCAGGAATTGGGGTTGCCTCCATTCATACAGTAACTCTGTAATGTTTTGTTTTGTTTTTTTGTTTTGTTTTGTTTTTTTTGTAATTTTAAATGTGTCAATGTGCAAGTTGTAAGCACTAACATAAAATAAAACAGAAAAGAAAATCTCAATACAATATCCTGGCTTTAACGGTAATTAATTCCAAATCTGTGGGTGGTGGGACAAATCTTTGTGTATCTTTCCCCATTAGTATGGGATCACATGTAATTGGACATTTGTCTACTGTGTTATTTCATGTGTTTTACCATCATCATTATTTCACTGAGAAGAGAAGTATATTGTATTGTGTGTACACTCTTTAGCATGCACGTGCTTATAACAGGAGATTTTTTTTCCCTCATGTATGTGAGGGGAAAAAATACAGGCATTCTGTGAAAGTTTGTATTGAAACATGCTGTGGGTTCATTAAAGGAGAAGTTCAGTATTTTTCAGCCTGTGCTGTATGGAGGAGTGGACCAAAATCCCTGCTGCAGTGTGCCAACATGGTTAAGAACTACAGGAAACATCTGACCTCTGTAACTGCAAACACAGGTTTCTGTACCAAATATTAAGATCTGTTTTTCTGTTGTACCAAATACTTCATGCAATAAAATGCTAATTAATTATTTAAAAATCATACAATGTGATTTTCTGTTTTTTAGATTCTGTCTCTCGCAGTTGAAGTGTACCTACGATAAAAATTACAGACCTCTAAATTCTTTGTAGGTGGGGAAGCTTGCAAAATCGGCAGTGGATCAAAAATGTATTTGCTTCATATTTTGCTTGTATTATATCAAGGAGAGAATTCGGATCCCCTCTTCAGATCCACAGCCTCAAGGTGGCTGTGGATCCGAAGGGGGGATACGTGGAACAACTAGCCACTTGGACACAAGCCGGGGCCTGATCAACCCCGGCTGGGTCGCCCAGGTGAGGGTGTATGAAGATTAAAGACCCAAAACACCTAATGACCCTGGGTTCTTCACTGATGACGTGTCCAAGTAGCACCAGAAGGTGTATTAAAGTCCAAACTCCCATATTTTGCTTGTATTATATCAAGGAGAGAATTGTGGAATTGCAGATGGTGGTGGATTGTGCAAAAAGTATCAAAGTGCTGTTATGAATATGCATTTTAAGAAGATGGAGGAGCACAGGATGATGCTTAAGGGTGGAGGAAGGTGTACACAAGTGGACTAGATCTAATGTACACTCTAAGAAAAAAAATGTTGAATTTAATTGACAAAGGTAATGTAACTTTTTCCACATACTTTATCAATTAAGTGCAACACAATATTGAGATTTAAGTAATAATGTTTCATTTGATTTAATTAATGTCAATGACAATGTTGTTTTGCACTTAATTAACAATGTTATGTGGAAAAGTTACCTTAGCTTTATCAATTAAATCCAACATTTTATGCCTAACAGTGTATGTTTCATTTCTAAGAGTGTAGAAGATAAAATGGAAAAAGAAATCAATAGAATTTATTGTCCATTATATTGAGTGATCAGACAACAATATAATGAAATTTGGGTCGTACTCCCTGAGACATAATGTATCTAAAGCAAATAAACTTTAAAGATTAAAAACGGTCAATAAATAGTGCAGACAAGACAATCAGCAGCAGACAATATTATAAATAAGAGTAGTGGAGGGATGATGACTCAGGCCGTGTTCATCAGTTTAACAGCTTAGGAGAAAGCAGCAGAGTGTGTCTCCAGTTTTAAATTTCCAGGGGTAAACATTACTGAAGACCTCTCCTGGGCCTCACATACATTTACCATCATTGGGAAGGTACAACAGCGTTTCTTCTTCTTGTGGAAGCTGAAGAGAGCCAGTTTGTCACAGAACCTTCTGGTAAAGTGACCGTCGTGCACTGCATCACAGCATGGTTTGTCAGTCATACACCAAGAGGAACTAGAAGGTTCTGCAGAGGCTCATCAAGATGACACTGTACATCATTGAGGCCCAACTCACTGCATTGGTGGACATTTACCAGGCAGAGCCGTAAAAAACACCCGCGATCCAGCACACCCTGGATATGATCACTTCCAGTTACTCCTCTCTGGCAGATGATTGAGGACAATTCAGACACCACAAGATGGGAAACCTGTTTTTCTCCTCAGCTGTTCCTCCTTACCCTGATTACCTCTTTGTCTGTGATTTAAACCCCTGTCTGCCACTCAGTTCTTGCCAGAACGTAGTGCTTTAAAGTCTTCATCTTGCCATAACTTCCCAGTGTTTTGTCTGCCTGCCGTCAGTTGGATAATGTCACCTTATTCCGTTATTTGAATGTGTTCAATGACCTGTACTTTATCCATGGCTATTTGTGTGTTGGTTTTGTTTTGTTTTTTTTTTACCTTGAGTTCTTTTTGTTTTTTGTTGCCATCCACTTGCTTCTTCCCCTCTCAGACACCACTGTCAGACTAACCCAGTTTCACAGCAGGTTATGGGACTGGGGAACGAAATGTACATTAATCTACGGGTTCGTTACGGGGTTACGACAATGGGACGCTTTTCGTAAGGGGGCACAAATTCATTTTGTGATGGGGCCACAACATGTGGGATGAAAGGATGGGGTCTGGGGGGGTTATGGTTAGAGTTAGGAGGAGGGGAAGATTATAAATAGCAACATTTAAAAAAAAGGGCCACGAAATGTGGGCACTAAACATGACGGGGGCACGAAAAAAAACAAAACGTGAGACCGGGTTGTGCCAGACTGAACTGAAGTCCAGTGTACCGGTGTTGCCAACCGATGATGCCTGCCTTCACTGTGCAGGCATCATCAGCTGCGATCACAGATTATCACCTCGTTTCTGCTTCAAACTGCACTCCAGTCATCATCTGTCTCAGTGACAGATATCTGAAGGTTTTGTACAACAATCATTTCCACATAAATTCAGCATTATTTCATCAAAAAAGATGGCAGAAGTGATCAGAGTGATGCTGCTACACGAGCTGCTAGCTGCTATGTTCACTGCGTTCGTCATTTCAGAGTGTCATGGAATATCGCCTCGTTTCTGCTTAAAACTAACTTTAAAATGATTTAAGAGGTTTTACTTTGTCATCTGATGGTTATTAATCACATTTTTCCCTTTGCGGGATTTGGGTGTAAAGAGTCAGTCTCAGACGTCCTGCTGTGGTCCCAAATGACGCATGAGCAGTGAAGGCAGGGCAGACCAATTTTTAGGGGGGACTGTTCAGTCTGTGACACCCGGCATCAGCTCTGTCCCTGGATTTGAGAAGCCTGTCTATGTCTCTGCATTGGGGTCACCATCTGTGAGTGACTGGGACAGTAAAAATGGAAGATGTATAACTGGGGATACAAAATGCAAAACATTCACTGTGCACAATTTCTCCAGTCACAGCCATATAAGCCTCTAACATCTTTTGGGTTTTCTGGGTGTCCTGGTGTCTTTCCTCACTCTTCTCCTTCTTGCACAGTCATTCAGTTTTTGAGAACTGTCTACTCCATGCAGATGTACCATAGAGTGCCATACTGCTTGTATTTCTTTGTAACTGATTTAAATAAAGTCCGACATGTTCAGTGGCAGCTTTACCATGAGAGAGCTTCATCTGCAACTACCACAAAAGACTCCAAGGTGCCATTGATGTTAAAGGGGGCAATACACGGTATTAAGAACAGGGGTGTGTAAACTTTTGATCAGGGTCATTTGGATAGTTTCTCATGTCATTATGATTTTAAAAGAATAAACACAGTTTCATCCAGAAACATCCTGGATGAAAACCTGCTCCAGAGCGCTCTTGACCTCAGACTGGGGCGACAGTTCATCTTTCAGCAGGACAATGACCCTAAGCACACAGCTAAGATAGTGGCTTCAGGGCAACTCTGTGAATGTCCTTGAGTGGCCCAGCCAGAGTACAGACCTGAATCTGATTGAACATCTCTGGAGAGATCTGAAAATGGCTGTGTACCAACACTACCCATCCAACCTGATGGAGCATGAGAGGTGCTGCAAAGAAGAATGGGAAAAACTGCCCACAGATAGCTGCGCCAAGCTTGTAGCATCATATTCAAGAAGACGTGAGGCTGTAATTGCTGCCAAAGGTGCATCAACAAAGTATGAGACAAGGGTGTGAATACTTACGTACATGTGATTTCTTAGCTTATAATTTCTAAAAAAACTTTTACATATTGTCATTATGGGGTGTTGTGAGTAGAATTTTGAGGTAAAATAATAATAATTGACTCCATTTTGGAATAAGACTGTAGAATAATAAAATGTGGAAAAAGTGAAGCACTGTGAATACTTTCCAGATGCACCAACTACTCCAGTGTGGCTTATACACTGAAAAATCACACATTTGCTTCCCTGGTATAAACCTTTACTCATGTTTTTATACTGTGTGTACATTGGAAAATATAACCCTCAGTTTTTGACTTGATTATACAAGCTTTGAGCACTGCAAAATTAAAGCACATCATTGTTCAGTGGTTTGTGCTATGGTTCAGTTAAAAAGGTCAGTTCTTAAGGGTGCAAATAATTATGAGCCTGGTAGGGTTTTTTTGTGAAATAATTTTGTTTCTGTGTGCAAAGTAAAATAATGTAAGCATCCAACATAAAGCCAGGATGATTACAAATGCTGTTTTGAAAATTCTTTGCTCTGTTAAAAAAGCACTTGGGAAAATTTTGAAGAAAACTTTAAATGTCATAGGGTGGCTAATAAATTTGTCATCTGTAGAAAAAAAGTGTGACTTATACGCCAAAACAACTTATATCTGGGGTTATTCCTCTTCGAGAGGCATTTTGTAACAGGTGTGCCTTATACTCTGTAAAATGCATTTTGTAACAGGTGTGCCTTATACTCTGAAAAATGGATTTTGTAACAGGTGTGCCTTATACTCTGGAAAATGGATTTTGTAACAGGTGTGCCTTATACTCTTGAAAATGCTTTTTGTAACAGGTGTGCCTTATACTCTGAAAAATGCATTTTGTAACAGGTGTGCCTTATACTCTGAAAAATGCATTTTGTAACAAGTGTGCCTTATACTCTGGAAAATGCATTTTGTAACAGGTGTGCCTTATACTCTGGAAAATGCTTTTTGTAACAGGTGTGCCTTATACTCTGGAAAATACTTTTTGTGACAGGTGTGCCTTATACTCTGGAACATGCTTTTTGTAACAGGTGTGCCTTATACTCTGGAAAATGCTTTTTGTAACAGGTGTGCCTTATACTCTGGAAAATGGATTTTGTAACAGGTGTGCCTTATACTCTGGAAAATGGATTTTGTAACAGGTGTGCTTTATACTCTGAAAAATGCATTTTGTAACAGGTGTGCCTTATACTCTGAAAAATGCATTTTGTAACAGGTGTGCCTTATACTCTGGAAAATGCTTTTTGTAACAGGTGTGCCTTATACTCTGGAATATGCTTTTTGTAACAGGTGTGCCTTATACTCTTGAAAATGCTTTTTGTAACAGGTGTGCCTTATACTCTGGAAAATGGATTTTGTAACAGGTGTGCCTTATACTCTTGAAAATGCTTTTTGTAACAGGTGTGCCTTATACTCTGAAAAATGCATTTTGTAACAGGTGTGCCTTATACTCTGAAAAATGCATTTTGTAACAAGTGTGCCTTATACTCTGGAAAATGGATTTTGTAACAGGTGTGCCTTATACTCTGGAAAATACTTTTTGTGACAGGTGTGCCTTATACTCTGGAAAATGGTTTTTGTAACAGGTGTGCCTTATACTCTGAAAAATGCATTTTGTAACAGGTGTGCCTTATACTCTGGAAAATGCTTTTTGTAACAGGTATGCCTTATACTCTGGAAAATGCACTTTGTAACAGGTGTGCCTTATACTCTTGAAAATGCTTTTTGTAACAGGTGTGCCTTATACTCTTGAAAATGCATTTTGTAACAGGTGTGCCTTATACTCTGGAAAATGGATTTTGTAACAGGTGTGCTTTATACTCTGAAAAATGCATTTTGTAACAGGTGTGCCTTATACTCTGAAAAATGCATTTTGTAACAAGTGTGCCTTATACTCTGGAAAATGGTTTTTGTAACAGGTGTGCCTTATACTCTGGAAAATGGTTTTTGTAACAGGTGTGCCTTATACTCTGAAAAATGCATTTTGTAACAGGTGTGCCTTATACTCTGGAAAATGCTTTTTGTAACAGGTATGCCTTATACTCTGGAAAATGTACTTTGTAACAGGTGTGCCTTATACTCTGGAACATGCTTTTTGTAACAGGTGTGCCTTATACTCTGGAACATGCTTTTTGTAACAGGTGTGCCTTATACTCTGGAAAATGCATTTTGTAACAGGTGTGCCTTATACTCTGGAAAATTGATTTTGTAACAGGTGTGCTTTATACTCTGAAAAATGCATTTTGTAACAGGTGTGCCTTATACTCTGGAAAATGGTTTTTGTAACAGGTGTGCCTTATACTCTGGAATATGCTTTTTGTAACAGGTGTGCCTTATACTCTGGAAAATGCATTTTGTAACAGGTGTGCCTTATACTCTTGAAAATGCTTTTTGTAACAGGTGTGCCTTATACTCTGAAAAATGCATTTTGTAACAGGTGTGCCTTATACTCTGAAAAATGGCTCATGCCTGGAGGAGTTCATCTGTCTCGGTGGACGTGGTTTTACGCACACTCTTATCCAAAGTGCGCACTGGAATGGCGGAGGAAACGACCAACGGGTCGTCTCCGGATCTGAAAGAGCTGGAAGACAAAGTGGGGATGAAAACGCCAGAGAGGCTGGTGATGTGGATGAGAGATGCTGCGCACTGTGAAGGCTGGAGCTCCGTGACTGACAGCGGAAACACGATTTCACACCAAATCAACAGCCTGAGACAGGAGATGGTAAAGAATCACTGACATCTTATTCTATCAGTGTCATAACCTGCACAACTAGTTTGAGCAATCGGACGGGTTTTTTTCTTTCTTTCTTTTTCTTTCAACCCGGAAAACTTGTGATCATATTTATTCTTCCTCCTGACAGGCAGCCGGTTCCACACCCCGCACCTTTCTATCTCTGCCATCTCTTTATTTGGGACCTGCCTTCGCAGCTTTTAGTTCATTTTTCTCCAGTCTGCTGTTCTTTTTCTTCATGTTCTTATTAAAGGGGTTGTATTTATTTTCAGCAAGCAAATATGTCACCAGGTATATTTAAAATTCATATAAAATTTTGAAATCAGACATATTCTACACTGTAAAAAATGTCCGTGAAAATTACAGTGAAAAACTGTGAAATGGCAACAGGAATAAACCGTAAAGCAAGAAGAAGCTTATTGTTGTAGAATAAACATTGAATTACCATAAATTTAAAAACTGTCAAAAATGTTATTTTTAATTGTTTTAACATGTGAAATATATGGTGAAAAGCTGAAATGGTGACAGCATTGGACAGTCATATTAACCCAAGTCATCCAGAGGCATACATTTTTAACTTATGGTTCAAATTTTAACCTACTCATTTTGGACAAGTTATTTAAAATTACTGTCATGTCTGAAGTTTTATAAAGTGAAAATATCAGATATATGTTTTCGTTTTAAAGTAATGTGCTAATTTTTAAGAACCAATCAGTGTTTAGCAGAGGAACTTTTACCCAGAATGCTTTGCGGTCTGTGTTTGTTACAAAACCTCAGAATTAGTGCATTATTCAACATTAAAAGATATAATGTTATATTTTAACTTTGTACAAATGACAGAATTGACATTAATGGAGTTATTCTATCAGTATTTTCACAAAACCATAAGTTAGTATGACTTTATTTTTTCAAGACCTCCGCCTGCCCGGAGCATTATGATTAGTAGAGAGCTGATTTTGTGGGTGCTCTCAGGATGTGTCTGTGCAGCTTCCTACAGGGGGCAGTATGGTCAAATATGGAAATACTGGCTTATTCTTTGGGTCTTTTGTCACTTTTGATGCTTTCAAAAGCTATCGTGTTAAAAGTCAATTTCAGCTTCTTAGTAACTGCAAATGTACCAGGAAAAACACTGGAATTTATCGATTATCTGTAACTTCCGATACATTTTTGTGCTGTTGTTTTTAGCAGGAATAAACCATAAAATAGGGCAGGGGTGGGCAACGAGGGCTGAGACACTGCAGGTTTTCCTTGCAACCAATCACCTCAGCAGGTGGGTTGCTGATGAGCTTCTACCTTGAACATAAACACCTGGTCGTCTTGAAATTACCTGCTGAAACACCTGATTATTAATGAAATCACCTGCTGAGGTGACTGGTAGCAAGGAAAACCTGCAGTGCTTTGGCCCTTCATGGCACATGATTGCCAACCCCTGAAATAGGGTAATAAATTATGTGGAATGGATAGAAATTCACCTTAAAAGGTTTATACTGTGAATTGAACAGTCATACTGTCAAGGCATAAATAATTGTGCTGTTGTCTTAACAGAAATTGACCATAAAATAGGACAATAAATGCTGTGGAATGGATAGTATTTCACTTAAAAAGCAACAGGGTTACATTGTGAATTGTACAGCTATACCATGAGCCTATATACAATTTCACCGTTATTTTAACAATAACTCATCTTTATTGGAACATTTTCAAACTGTTGTTTTTACAGGTGTTAATATACACCAATATCACTATTTTTTACGGTGAAAAAATGGCAACCACAGCTGCCAGTTTTTCACTGTAAATTTGACAAGATTTTTTTTTACAGTGTATGGGCACTGACTGCAGCTTTTAAAGCCACAGTGTGTAGGATTTAGAGACATTTCAACCTAGTCTCACAGCATGTCGTAATTCAGCAGCACAAAATATACATTAATCTGTTGGTTTGTGATAATGTCATGAAAAGTGCATAACGTTCATAATGGGAGCACAAATTTATTCTAATACATTCCATGACGCCTGCACAAAATTAAAACTGAAGTGTGTGTGTGGGGGGGGGGGGGGGGGGGGGGGTTATGGTTCAGGCTATGGTTGGGGGTAGGGGTAGAGTTAGTAATATTGAGTTAAAAACAAAAAACCCCGTCACAAAAATTTGAATCATTTCGTGACGCAAGGACAAAAAAAAAAAAAAAAAAAAAAAACGTGAGACTGGGCTGGCTGTTTAACAGCAGAAATGGAAAATACAGAATTTGTAACCAATCTGTTTATTAGTGTATAATTACTTGCAACAATGAATCATTGTGTCTTCATAAGGCCCCATTAAAAAACAAACATTAGTTTATCATCCTTGACATCAGAAAAAAGTGATGAGGGAGGGCAGGTGGGGGGTTCTTGTTGTGTGGGCCGCTGAAGAGGAGGTACTGCTGGCCCACCACCACCAGAGGGTGCCCTGCTCGATATGGGACCCTTCTCCCTTTAATCACACACAAGACCCTGCCAGTAACTCTGGTAGTGTCTGGGAATCATTGGGAGGAGATTGAGTTTTATGTGACTCCTACCTCCCGCGTGATTTTGGGCTTCCCGTGGATGATAAAACACAATCCCCGGATTGATTGGCCGTCTGGGGTTGTGGCTCAGTGGAGCGAAACCTGCCACCGGGAGTGTTTAGGATCCTCAGTTCCCCCCGGTGTGACGGCTAATGAGGAGGCTAAAGTCCCCCCCAATCTGACGGCGGTGCCCAAGGAGCACCACGATCTTGCTGACGTCTTCAGCAAAGATCTGGCACTCACTCTTCCCCCGCACCGTCCGTATGATTGCGCCATTGATTTGATCCCAGGCGTTGAGTACCCGTCCAGCAGGCTGTACAATCTCTCACGTCCTGAGTGCGAATCAATGGAGACCTACATCCGGGACTCATTAGCTGCCTGGCTGATCCGAAATTCCACCTCCCCGATGGCTGCTGGTTTGTTTTTTGTGGGCAAGAAAGACGGCGGACTCCGTCCATGAATTGATTACAGAGAGCTGAACGAGATTACGGTTCGCAATCGATACCCATTGCCCCTGTTAGATTCAGTGGTCATGCCCCTGCATGGAGCCAAAATCTTCTCAAAGTTGGATCTTAGGAATGCGTACCACCTGGTTCGGATCCGGAAGGGAGACAAATGGAAGACGGCATTTAACACCCCATTAGGTCATTTTGAGTACCTGGTCATGCCGTCCGGCCTCACTAACGCCCCCGTGACGTTCCAAGCTTTGGTAAATGATGTCTTGCGGGACTTCCTGCACCAATTCGTCTTTGTATATTTAGACCATATACTCATCTTTTCCCCGGATCCTGAGACTCATGTCCAGCATGTACATCAGGTCCTGCAGCGGTTGTTGGAGAACCGGCTGTTTGTGAAGGGCAAGAAGTGCGAGTTTCACCGCACTTCTTTGTCCTTCCTGGGGTTCATAATCTCCTCCAACTCCGTCGCCCCTGATCTGGCCAAGGTTGCGGCGGTGAGAGATTGGCCCCAACCAACAAGCCGTAGGAAGCTGCAACAGTTCCTCGGCTTTGTGAACTTCTATAGGAGGTTCATCAAGGGGTACAGTCAGGTGGTTAGCCCCTTGACAGCCCTGACCTCCTCCAAAGTCCCCTTCACCTGGTCGGATCGGTGCGAGGCCGCATTCAGGGAGTTGAAACGCCGGTTCTCGACTGCACCAGTTCGGGTGCAACCCGATCCTAACCGCCAGTTCGTGGTTGAAGTGGATGCCTCTGACTCAGGGATAGGAGCCGTGTTGTCCCAGAGCGGAGAGTCCGACAAGGTCCTCCACCCATATGCCTATTTTTCATGCAGGTTGACCCCAGCGGAGCGGAACTATGATGTGGGCAATCGGGAACTCCTCACGGTGAAAGAGGCTCTTGAGGAGTGGAGACATTTGTTGGAGGGAGCTGTGGTGCCATTTACGGTTTTCACGGACCACCGGAATCTGGAGTACATCAGGACCGCCAAGCGGCTGAACCCCAGGCAAGCCCGCTGGTCACTGTTCTTCGGGCGTTTTGACTTCCGGATTGCCTATCGCCCCGGGACCAAGAACCAAAGATTGGATGCCCTGTCCCGGGTCCACGAAGACGAAGTCAAAACAGAGCTGTCGGATCCGCCGGAATCCATCATTCCTGAGTCCACTATCGTGGCCACCCTCACCTGGGACGTGGAGAAGACCGTCCGGGAGGCCCTGGCATGGAACCTGGACCCAGGAAATGGACCGAAGAACCGCCTCTACATCCCACCAGAAGCTAGAGCTGCAGTCCTGGACTTCTGCCACGGTTCCAAGCTCTCCTGCCATCCAGGGGTGTGAAGAACCGTGGAGGTAGTCCGGCAGTGCTTCTGGTGGGCGTCCATGGAAGCCGACGTCCGGGACTATGTCCAGGCTTGTACCACCTGCGCCAGGGGCAAAGCTGACCATCAACGGGCACAGGGACTCCTCCAGCCGTTACCTGTGCCCCATCGCCCCTGGTCCCATATCGGCCTGGACTTCGTCACAGGCCTCCCGCCGTCCCAGGGTATGACAGCCATCCTCACGATAGTGGACCGGTTCTCCAAGGCGGCCCACTTCGTGGCCCTCCCGAAGCTCCCTACAGCCCAGGAGACAGCAGACCTTCTGGTCCACCACGTCGTGCGTCTGCATGGGATACCTACAGACATCGTCTCCGATCGTGGTCCCCAGTTCTCCTCTCAAGTCTGGAGGAGTTTCTGCAGAGAACTGGGGGCCAACCAAGAACTGGAACAGACCTTACGCTGTGCGATATCCGCGCACCCGACGGCCTGGAGTGAACATCTGGCCTGGATCGAGTACGCGCATAACAGCCAGGTGTCCTCTGCCACCGGCCTCTCCCCGTTTGAGGTGTGTCTGGGGTTTCCAGCCCCCATTGTTTCCCGTGGTGGAGGGAGAGGTCGGTGTGCCCTCGGTCCAGGCCCACCTGCGGAGATGCCGTCGGGTGTGGCGCACCACCCGTTCTGCCCTGTTGAAGGCCCGGATGAGGGCTAAGGCTCATGCAGACCAACAGTGTTCCCCGGCCCCTGCATACCAGCCCGGGCAGGAAGTGTGGCTATCAACGAAGGACATACCCCTGCAAGTGGACTCCCCGAAACTGAAGGAACGCTTCACTGGTCCCTTCAAGATCCTCAAGATCATCAACCCGGCCGCAGTGAAGCTCCAACTCCCAGCTTCACTGCGGATCCACCCTGTTTTCCATGTGTCCAGACTGAAACCACACCACACCTCACCCCTCTGTGCTCCCGGACTGGCGCCGCCTCCTGCCTGGATCATCGACGAGGAGCCGGCTTGGACAGTGCGCCGGCTCCTGGACGTCCATCGGAAGGGCCGGGGGGTTCCAGTACTTGGTGGACTGGGAGGGGTATGGACCCGAAGAACGCTCCTGGTTGAAGAGGAGCTTCGTCCTGGACCCGGCCCTCCTGGCCGATTTCTACACCCGACACCCCGACAAGCCTGGTCGGGCGCCAGGAGGCACCTGTTGAGGGGGGAGTCCTGTTGTGTGGGCCGCTGAAGAGGAGGTACTGCTGGCCCACCACCACCAGAGGGCGCCCTGCCCGAAGTGCGGGCTTCGGGCACGAGAGGGCGCTGCCGCATTGCAGATCCAAACCGGGAGTGACAGCTGTCACTCATCAGCCATCACTACAAAAGCCGGGCAGCATCTCCACCTCACTGCCGAGATATCGCCTGTAAATCGAGGTAATATTCCTCAGCTAGATACTGTGCCGTATTGCACTTAACAGTTTGTTTATCCATTACAGAAGGACCTAATTACTTGTGTCAGCTGGGGGCTGAACCAGTCGTTGACGGCAGGGTGACGTATTTCACCCTTCACGACTCGTAAGACAAGTAAATGGTCGGGTTTAATGGACAGACTGTGTTCATTATTGCCGAGGTGAAGGTGTTGTTTCCCACCTGCATGAACTGGACTATTCCGAGGAGTTACTGAGTGTTTCTACTCACCTCTTTTTCTGTTTTGTTTCCTGCCAGCAGTACCAGATCCGACAGCTGGAGACGGTGGCCACCTGGGGAGATCAGGACTTGGCATCTCCTGTGTGTTTCCAGATCCGGTGGCAGTGGAAATCGTGTGGGGCCTGGCTCTTCTCTGGACGGTGCTCTCCTATCCTCGAGCCTGCCCACACGCCACCTTCGTGTAATTGACTGTAATCTAAATTCTGTTTCTGTCTGTATTCCGTTGTGCACATTTACAACAGTAAATTGTTATTCTTTTGCTCATCCATTGTCCGGTTCATTTACGCCCCCTGTTGTGGGTCCGTGTCCCTACACTTTCCCAACAGTTCTTCTTCTTAGAAACAGGTACAAACAACATCATTTCAAATCTGAAAACGACACATACAGCACCTGCATACCAAGTGAGGAACTGAAAATCTCACTTATTTTAAAATAAATCTTGTTTCCTTGTTGAATACAGTCAGTGTACTGCACACTAGTCGCGTCATAAACATGTATACTGTGTGTGAGTGAGACAGAACCACTGACTGTGTGATTGTCAGTGACAACAAACTGCAAATTCTTGGCCCAGCTCGGTAAACTTTGACCGTCTTCAGCCAAAGCATACTCACCACTATAGCGGATGTGCCGTTCTTGCATCAGCTGTACTGCCACCAGTGAAATTTGCCAAAAATAAAAAAATAAATTGATGCGGTCTGATTTTGGCATGCGGGCGTGGATGATAAACTAACGTTTGTTTTATTTTTAATGGGGCCTAATATTAGAATGAGCCCTTCATGTTTACAGAGAAAAGGTTTCAAAATAATCCAGAGCAACATTCCAAGTTAACATCTCTAATTTTCCTTAGAGAAGACAAGATTTGGCACTATCCCCAGCCGCACGTTCTATCTATCATTTAATTCTGGTTTTACTTTCCCTTCATGTTGTATATTTTGTCTCATATTTGCCTATGTAACGCCCATCATGTTTCTTCCTGTGGTTGCAGAGTGTGTAAGTCGCAGAGCGTGCTTGTAGTCCAGCCAGACACTGTTCTCACTTTCAGTGTTATAGACGTTTGTTTTGCTTGTGATGAGAAAAAGAAAACTCATAGTTCAAGTAGGTGAAATGCGGGTCATGCATGTCACACTAACAATACCATGGCACTGCCTTGAGTTCTGGATTGATATCACCCAGACAACTGGTCCTTCTCCACCTCTTGAAAGTAGCCACATCTGTCTGCTGCAGCGAGGTGACACATGTGCATCCCCTTGGCCTTCTCCCTTCACTAGGGACCTCAACACTCAGACGTTTGTTTCAGTCTATGTTAATTTTCACAAAAAAAATCAGTTCAGATGAATAGACTACTTCTGGGACATCCTGAAGATTTGTGGGATCCCATAGGTGTTAATGGACATCATAAGCAGCCTATACACAGTCTATACTGGAAGTACTGTATGGAGTAGTGGCAGCGTTTTTCTCAGTGAAAACTGGTGTTCATCAGGGATGGGTTCTGGCTCCAACACTTTTCAAATGCTTCCATACACCAGGTGTTTGGTAGGGTTTTGGAAAGCAGCTGCTTTGATGCTTTTGTTGGTAAAAGGTTTACTGACCTTGGCTTTGTGGAAGATGGTGTGATCTTTGCAAAATCAATGGATTCCATTATTGCAGCACTTGAGAAGCTGAGTGAGGTAGTGTCTGGGTTTGTGATTGTCCTGGATCAAGATTAAGATCCAGGCTTTTAATGACTTCCTGGACTCAGCCATTAGAAGTGTAGCTGCATGTGGAAAAAGTGTTGAACTTGTAGAGACATTCACTCATCTCAGTGATATTAATGTCTCTGGATAATCAGTCTATGAGATCAAGAAAGAACGCTTATGGAGTCCTGACGTCGCTGGACAGAGGTGTTTGCCAATAAGTCTTTTGGGTTCCTGGTGTGTCCTGTCTTACTATATGGTTGTGAGACCTGGATACTAACCAGTGGCTTAAGATGACAACTGGATATCTTTGATACTACTTTTTCGTGGAGGATCTTTGAGTACCACTGGAATGACTTTGCGTCAAGCAAGCAGTAACTTACGGAGACTAAGATGAGGAGTATTGGTTGCCATGTGAGGGAGCATCAGTTGCAACTTAATTCAAGTAACTAGAAGCACTCAGAGAGTGCAAACCTCCGTCAAGGCCATGGGGTCACTGACGCCATAACATCTACACGCTGTGGAATCATTGAACCTAAAAAAGTCTAACAGTGATGTTTACTCAGTAGGAAAAAAATGTTTCATCTGCTGTGACTGGACAGCATGTATCCTTAGCGCTTGGCATCACAGTTTATTGCAACTTGCACCTTTCCCAGAAGCTACTGTCATCTGAGCACTGATATTGATATTGCATGTGCTTATAGACAAAAACAAATGAGACAAAATTCAATTTATTATTCAACTAAACTGCAAATATATGAATTTTTAACATTTATGAAACACTTCTCTAAACAAGGCCATAGGGTCACTGACCCTAAAGAGATTCCCTCCTTGGCACAGTAATCTATTTCTTTTTGTCTCTTTCTCTAAAATTGTATATAATAATTATTATATTATTAATATATAAACAAAAATAAATTTAAGAAATATTACAATTTGAAAACAAATGCACCCGAACGTGATGACAGCTGCAACTGCTTAATGCTAACTTTTAACATTGAAAATGCCATAGACATACTAACGCGTTAGCATCGGGATCCGGATCGTGATCCGGATCACCACTAAAATGTAATCACTTGTTCCTCTTGTCATTTCCAACCACTCCACAAAATTTCATCAAAATCCGTTCAAAACTTTTTGAGTTATCCTGCTGGACAAACAGACAAACAAACAAACGCGACCGAAAACATAACCTCCTTGGTGGAGGTAATAAAGATCTAAGATTTAACAATCTATGAAACCGCATCCACGCACTGACATATTTAAGTGTCTGTCTCATTCATCTTGCAGAGGTGGCTGCGCTCTGCCGACGTGAGGATTCTGCGCCAGCTATTGACTGTGCATGAGGGCACTGAGGCCATGCGTTGGCTGATGGAGGAGCGCAGCAATTTAGCCAGTTTGGGCAGCAGTTTGACAGGTAGCCTGAGCAGTCTGGTGACTATGGACGAGCCTTTCACATCTTCCTGCAGGTAATATAATGTGAGGTCTGTCTGGTGTAGCCTGCAGTCCTCTCCAAACTCACCATTTCTCAACAAAAATGCATACATGCAGATGTAGTTCTCGTGGGAAATAAACACCAATTTTTACAAGTTTTGAAGGGGTTGGGGGAGCCCCGTGGATCATTATCTCCAAACAGAAATAAACACCAGAGAGCACCCATGTTCTTGTTTCTAGAGGGTAGAGACTGGTGAGCGGCTGAAGGGTCACAGGGAAGCAGCCACCTCTCTATGAATGGATCCACCTTAAGTTGGTTACCGCAGCAAAGTTAGTTTTACGTTGAATATTCGACAGACATTTACTCCGGTTTACCCTCTTCTTTACTGCGGGTAAACGTCCTTTTTGCTCCAGTTAAACCTTTTCTTTGCTCCGACGACAGAGTGACTCTGAGCAAGCCACTCCAACATTTCAAGTGCGCCCGTACTGCAGACGTTACAGTAAACAAGCGGAGATAGTAGACGGCTATATCGAGAACAACTTCCTGTTTTCAAAATAAAAAGGTGGGCTATTCAAACCAGAGATACTGTGTTTAAAGCTATTGAGAAGCTGTTGAGCGAAAATGCTAATGTTTACATTTAAAATTAATTAAAAATATGAACTGATTTAAAATGTAAAAACAAGAGGTGTATCTCATGCAGCCAATGGAGTACGGTGATTCCACATGGATTTTGAGTCAATTGATCACATGACCTGAAAGCTATTGAGCTGAAATGCTAATATTTACATTTAAAATTAATTAAAAATATGAACAGATTTAAAATGTAAAAACAAGAGGTATATCTCATGCAGCCAGTGGAGCACAATGATTCCACACTGATTTTGAGTCAATTGATCACATGACCTGGAAGTTATTGACCTAAAATGCTAATATTTACATATAAATTGAGTCAACTGACTCAAAATCCATGTGGAATCACAGTACTCCACTGGCTGCATGAGATACACATCTTGTTTTTACATTTTAAATCTATTCATATTTTAATACATTTTTATATGTAAATATTAGCATTTTAGCACAATAGCTTCCAGGTCATGTGATCAATTGACTCAAAATCAGCATGGAATCATTGTGATCCACTGGCTGCATGAGATATGCATCTTGTTTTTGCATTTTAAATCTGTTCATATTTTTTTTTAAATTTTTTATATGTAAGAATTAGCATTTTAGCTCAGTATTTTATATGATCCCAGGTCATGTGATCAATTGACTCAAAATCAGTGTGTGGAATCATTATTTGCCACAACCATGTTGACAACAGCTGCCTCCTGCTCAGCATTAAAAATTCTTCTTCTACCACCAGTGACTGGTAGCCTTTCGATTCTATAAAAATACATGAAAGGGGAATGTGGCAGAAATTACATGAAGTACTGTATATTACTGTACTGCAGATATTTCTGTAAATATTGTAGGCCTATAACAACATTACCTGTTCCCCGGTCGAAAAACTCTGACAATTGAGGCAACAGTGTTTCTGTTTACAACAGGTTGGACTCTTTGTCCAGCCTCTCTAAGTGAAAGGCCATGATTTATAACATGATCAATTATAGTTGTCCAAATTTCATCAGTAACTTGAGCCCTGCCAACGATACCTCCACCTCGCACACAGACTCCTCTTCCAAGGACTCCTCTACCTCTTACTCTCACTCTCTTCTGCCTTACACCTCCTTGATCCATGCTTGCAAAGAACAACACAGGCATGGCACCTTTTAAGGCCTCCTACAGACTGATTGCAAATTGAAGATTTGTGTGAAGAAGTGTCAAACAGGTGATTCAGTGATTGCATACCGATCAGATAGTTTCTAATCGCTGGGAACATATGGTTTTTGTTAGGATACCATAGCTAAAACAGTGGAGTTTTGACTGCTTGAATGACATCTGTGTTAACTGTTTTGAAAAAGGGTGGGGGAAATGTGTCAATCCAATGAGAATGGGTTAACACATTTGCAAGAGGTGTCTTTTGCTCTGCTGAGATGGTGAAGATGAAGGCTGAGAGGTTCCCAGTTTCTTGAAACAGGTCAAAGCAATGAATAAAAACTGTAACAACACGTGTGTACAATTTTGAGTTGTTGTATGTAAGCGATGACATCAGTGCTGTCATTGTGTTTATTGTGTGACACCTGTGTCTCACCATTCTGCATCACAGTGAAAACTGTGTTTAGTGACTGAGAACGTGTTTAGAGTTTTTTTTAAAAAGACTGCATGAAATCTGCAAATTGTGTCTAACTGTGAAAACTGCTTAAGGTTTTGCCAAAAAAGCTGATTGATTGAGAAAAGGAGTTCAGGCCCCTGTGAATTTGGTTCAGGGAATGGATTTTAGTGTTTTAGCAATTCAGAAAAACTAATATTGTGGTTCTGACTGGCAGTGTTTCGCTTTTTCCAGACGCAAATCCAAGATGGTGATTGTCCTGCTGGTTCACCGGGCCCTCAAAAAGTCAGTGATGTAGAAATCTCCACGCCCTCTGTGCACTGTTGCTGCATCCAATGCGTTCAGCGTGTCAAAATGATCGACCGACGTGTTCAGTGTGAAAGGCCCTTAAGTCTTTCTGATGAATGGAGAAGTGTTTTCCATTCATCATAGTGTTTTACATTGAGCACATCAGTGTTCAACATCATATGATGGTGTGTGTGCGTGTGTGCGTGTGTGTGCGTGTCATTTGAAAACAAAATACAATTTTGAGAACAAATAACACTGTTTTGAATGTAGAGCTTCATTTTGCTGGAGAGTAGAGGAGTTTTCCCCATGATGTGTGTGTGTGTGTGTTTTGAGTATGAGTCATGCTTTCAGAAAATGTGTGTAAGTAATCAAGAAAAACTGTAATATAAAAATGTGTTTCAGTATTTCCTTCCAGCCACAGTGTGTCCTCACAGCATGGATCTGCTGATTATTACTTTGAACTTGTACAGTGTTTTCATCTGAAAACGGTTCAAGTGATATTGTGAAGTTTTATGAATTAAGTTTCAGCAGTTAATTGTGGATTTTTCTTCAGGCTTTCCTGTAATAAAACAGACCTGCAACAGAGTTGTTGGGCACATTGCTGGACACAACCTGGACACATCGTTAAACTACATGCTGGGCTTCACTTTGTCAGAACTGTTGAAGTTTTGGTTGAGTTTTGGGCTGGACTAATTGGACAAATCATTCAGGAATGACCTGGAAGTGCCACCCAGAGTGCACAACACCAGCACCTTAGGATTTTAACACAGATTCATGCAAATTCTTTCTGTGACCTTTACATTTGATCAGTTCTGTCGAAAAAGTATCCACTTCATCCACAATTAACACCCACCCAACTCTCCCACCATGTTTATAGTGCAGCAAATAACGGAAACAATACTTCACATGGTGATACAACCCACGTAACACACAACGTAAATGCAATGTTGCTGGAAGGTTGCTGACAACATTGTAGCAACGTGAATTTGTAGACTCCCCACAACATTGCTGCAACATTGCAACACAACGTTGTTGCAACATTCCGGCAACATTGTGGCAACGTCAGATTGTTAGCTGGGAAGCACCAAATCCAGCACAAATTCTCCTTAGACATTGCCCTTTTGAATGAACTGAGAGGCCACTTGAATTTTCAAGGCGGCCACATGGGGGTCAGTTGAAGAATTACACAGGGGTTAAAAATTTAAAAATGCTCCAATCATATTGAAAACTATACCACATTATTTGTCTGATCATAAAGATTCCAAAAAAGTATAGTTTGGACTATTTATGACTGAATGTTATGGGGTAAATGCCTTAAGAATGGTGACAAAGGTCAATTTCAGTTTGGACAGGGGTCAAAAGTTAAAGTTGCTCCAATTTTAGTAAAAAAAAAAAAATGGTGCAAATTGTTAATTGAGCTACTTGGATTAATAAATGGAATAGTTTTGATTATGTTGAATGCTTGGGCTCTAAAGTAAAGGTCAAATAGTGTTGATGTATGTTACCCTGTAACATGATAACTAAGCATGATACATGGTGCAAAATATTCCTTTTTTGAAACCCTATTAGCTCAACCAATAACTTGCATCACCTTTGAACAAAATTGGAGCAACTCTAACTTTTGACCCCTGTACAAACTGAAAATGAACTTTGTCACTATTCTTATTGTTTTTACCCCAGAACTCTATAGAATTCAGCCATAGATTGTTGTGTGGGCCGCTGAAGAGGAGGTACTGCTGGCCCACCACCACCAGATGGCGCCCTGCTTGGAGTGCGGGCTTCAAGCACGAGAGGGCGTCGGAACCACTGGAGTGACAGCTGTCACATCATCACCAGCTGTCACTCATCACCTTCATCCTCCATAAAAGCTGGACTGCAACTCCACCTCCCTGCCGAGAAATCAGCTACCATTCAGGTAATTCTCTGCTGTACTGAAAACTGTGTCATAGTCTGAACTTTTTTGCAGCCGCTTTCCTGTGGTGTGCCTTATCTGCTGGATTGGCATTTGGTGTGAACAGCGACGGCTTCGCTTCACACTCCAACCAGATAAGTGGTTAGACAGGAGCTGCACGAGTGTATGATTGGAGGTGGAGGATTTCCCTCCTGGAGGATTCAAACACCAGAGGATTGCTGGGTGTGTATTCACACACCCACCACTAACTGTTTCTGTTCTCTGCCAGCAGTACCAGGTCTGACTGCTGAAGACAGTGGCCACCTGGGGCGCAGGGCTTGGCGGCTTCGGTGTTCTTCAGATCCGTTGGTGGTGGAAGCTGTGTGGGATCCGGCTCTTCTCTCGCCAGACGTCTTCTATCTTTGAGCCTGCCCACACGTCACCTTGTGTATAATTGACAATCCACAATATTGTTATTGTCTGTAATTCGTTGTGCGATTCACAACATTAAATTATTACTTTTTGGCTTATCCATTGTCTGTTCATTAACGCCCCCTGTTGTGGGTCCGTGTCACGACACCTTCCCAACATAGATAGTCCAAACTATACCTTTTTGGAATCTTTACAATCAGACAAATAATGTGGTATAATTATCAATATGACTGGAGCATTTTTATATTTTGACCCCTACTTGGCCACCTATTGAACATTCAAGTGGACCATCGGTTTTTCAAAAGAGTATTATCTAAGGTGTACTTTTGCCAAATTTGGTGCTTGTATCATCATTTGAAGGATTCCTCTGTAAATATTCTGTTATCTGCTACATTATTACTCTCTATTGGCTCTAAACATTTTAAGTTAAAGATGTATAACCTTGACATTTCATGGTTCATGGTTATATGCAGGTTTTGAACCCTTGAGCTACGTAAATCACACAAGTAAATCATCACTTTTACAGCATGTTTTCTTCAGACAAGTCAGGGGGTGAATACATAACGCTGAATGTCTTGCACTTCATTTACATCAATTACAAAGAAATACAAACAGTATGGTTCTGTGTATTAAAATCTTGGTGGAGGATGCAGTTCTCAAAACTGAGTGACCATGTAAGAAGTAGACGAGTGAGGGAAGCCAAAAAGACACCCAGACAACGCAGAAGAAGTTATTGGCTTCTGTGGCTACGAATGGAGAAAATGTGCATAGTCCAAGTTTTGCATTTTGTATCACCAATTGTGCAGCTTCATGATGAAGTGGTTTAGAGGAGGATTTTATTAAAAAGAAGACCTGAAAGTTCAGCTGCAGTTTGCCAGAAGGCACATGGGAGATTTAAGCTTAGAACTGATGTGTTCTTTTGCTGACATTGGTGTGTGTGTGTGTGTGTTTACAGTAGTTAAAGAAAGTTTTAGAATCTCCAGATGTTTGGTAACAATGTAATATTTAGTTTTATTGTCATCAAGGGTCAACAGGAAAAAAAGTCACCAAATGTGAAACTATTACAATATCAGTTTGCAATCTGTATATAAAAAATGAAGAAAAATACTTTGTCCTTTTTTGACAACACAATCAAAAACAACCACATTTAGTTATGGTGGAAATTGCAGAAGAATTACAGGGTTTTTAATATCAGAAAAGATATTATTTGTAAACATGAGCAACAGGAACAGACCTTTATTTTAAAAAACAGGTTTGAATTTTTTCTTCTTCCAAAATTAGTTATATCTGTTAGCTTCTGATGTCAAAGACATTTAGCTGCCAAAAACCCAGCAGCAGCACAAACTCCACCAAAAATAACAATCCAGGAGTTTCGCCTCTCAGAGTCTTTCTGCTTTTTCCAGCTGGCCTCCTGGGCTTCCAGCTGCTTCTGAAATCTTTCCTCCTGCTCCTTCTGTACTTTGGCTGAATGAGCCTTCTGGGCTTCCAGCTTCTTCAGGAAACTTTCCTCCTGCTCCTTCTGTACTTGAGCCTTCTGGGCTTCCAGCTGCTTCTGAAATCTTTCCTCCTGCTCCTTCTGTACTTTGGCTGAATGAGCCTTCTGGGCTTCCAGCTTCTTCAGGAAACTTTCCTCCTGCTCCTTCTGTACTTTGGCTGAATCAGCCTCCTGGGCTTCCAGCTTCTTCAAGAAACTTTCCTCCTGCTCCTTCTGTACTTTGGCTGAATCAGCCTCCTGGGCTTCCAGCTTCTTCAAGAAACTTTCCTCCTGCTCCTTCTGTACTTTGGCTGAATGAGCCTTCAGGGTTTCCAGCGTCTTCTGGAAACTTTCCTCCTGCTCCTTCTGTACTTCGGCTGAATAGCCCTCCTGGGCTTCCAGCTGCTTCTGGAAATTTTCCTCCTGCTCCTTCTCTACTTGAGCTGAAAGAACCATCTGGGCTTCCAGCTGCTTCTGGAAACTTTCCTCCTGCTCCTTCTGTACTTTGGCTGATAGGGCCTCCTGGGTTTCCAGCTTCTTCTGGAATCCTTTTACGTGCTCCTTCTGTACTTTAGCTGAAAGGGCCATCTGGGTTTCCAGCTTCTTCTGGAAACTTTCTTCCTGCTCCTTCTGCACTTTGCCTGAATGAGCATTCTGGGCTTCCAGCTTCCTGAGGTACCTTGCCTCTGTGGCTTGCAGGTCTTTCTCATACTTGTCTTTCATGTCTTCCCTCTCTTTTCTGAAGTAATTCTTCAGCTCTTGCAGCTCTTCCATGAGACGGACGTTCTCCTGTTTCATTTGGAACGTCTTGTCCAACTGAACATCAGAGGCACTTTTTGTTGTTGTCAGATCTAAGAGACAAAAAGACATTTAGTCCATCAGAAAAGATCAGATCTGATTGTTCTTAGAGTTCTCACAGCAGCAATTACATCAGCAGAGATCAGATACAAAACAGATCAAGAATAAAACATGAATCTGATTTAAAAAGGGGGAAAAACTGTTTCAAACAACACAAGAATCCAAACTGCATCACATTTATGCAGAAAACAAAAGAACTAGTAAAAGGAGTTGACTTACCGTTCTGGACGGGGATGGTGACATTGTCAGCTTGTGGTCCCTTTTTTCCCTCTACAATGTCAAACTGCAGCGTTCCTCCTTCTCCCACACTGCTGAGGTATTTACGAGCATTTGTGCATTTGATGGCAGAATGATGAAGAAAAATGTCCACTTGAGTGTCACTCCTTCGAATAAAACCAAAGCCATCCTTGAAATTATACCATTGGACTGTACCTAAGACCTTTGTTTCTATGACCCTATAACCCTCTGTTGGGCTGGATGGAGTGTTCATTCTACCACTAGTCCGCTGGGTCTTGTCCTTCCTGCTCATTGTAGCTCACAGTTGATAAGAGGTTCAAATGTCCTTCTATCTGCTTCTGTTGTCTGTTGTCTGTTGCTGGTTGTTCTGTTGGAGGGGTGCAGACTAACAAACCACTTTCCACTTACATGAACATTTTTGCTTTGTGACCAGGATCCTTTGTGACGTCATTTCGGTGCTGCAGATTAACACTGAGTTCACTTTGTGATCAACAACCAGCTTTATGATGTCATTTGAGTGCTACAGATAACAACTGACTTCACTTTACTACCAGCCTGCTTTATGACGTCATTAGAATGCTACAGATGAATACTGGGCATGTTTATTAAAAAAAAAAAAAAAAAAAAAAACTAGCATCAGAAGCAGAAACTTTATTATGACATTAGCTGTGTGCTAATGAACATGAAAGTTTGTGAAACTCGGCATTATTTCTTTATGAAGTTACTGCGTAATGTTCAGGGTCAGTGTGATTCCCCGGCCCCTCTCCTTGTGAGGGAGCTTATATGTTCTGCAGATACAAATGCAGTGTTGTTATTTTCTGTATTACTTTGATTAATACAAGGAAAATAAAAAATGAGATTGACACGATATCTACTTTTATTATACGATATTCAATGTCTGTTCAAAAAGTTGTACTTTCAACTGCTCAGGGGACGGACGGTCCCTGAAGTAGCTTTTGGTTGGTCTGACGTCATTGTGTTGACATGCTAACCAGGAAGTGTGCCAATGAATTCCCTTTAGATTTATTTGACATTACAGGTGGTTAAAGGACAATGTCATGGTTCAGAAAACTGTAAGTGAAACATGGAATTATATCTTTTCCGCTCTCTCCTCTTCGTCTCGCTGACGGTTTGGACATTAGGAGACGGTGAGTGTTTCCCGGGGAAAAGAAGCGAATGCTGTTATGCTAATCTTTGCTAGCTTAGCCGGGGGTGAAAAGTGAGTATGTCGCGAAAAATGTCCGTGTTTGTGTCTGCAGATGGCCAGGTGACTTTTGTGTCTCAGCTGTCGTCTAAACCTGCTCAGAAACTGTCCAGATACGGCTGGTACGGCAGTGTGCGGCTACAGAGGTTTCACATCCCGGAGGAGACTGCAGTGGCTCGCTGGCGCTTCTCTGCTACCAGAGGCCACAGGTTCAACTGTGGACAACACAATGTCACCATGTAACCATCATATCGTTATATTTCTTCTGCTTTAGTGTTCTGTCTCTCATCTGCACAGCCTCTTTAAATCTCCCTTATTCCTGCTTTAGTTTTTCTTTCTGCAGTCATCCTTTATGTCCTGACAGTGACACGTGGTTTCCCCTTAATGTTCATTTTATATGTTCTTTTCTGTTGTAGTTATATTCGATGGGGTGCTCCCCCAGTTATAAACCCAGAAAATTCAGCCTTTCCAAACTCAACGCTGTGAAGTCGTTGTAGCTCTTTGAAACTGCAGGTGACATCCCATGGTTCCTTGACCTTCAACCTCTCCAACCCGGCACCCGGGGATTGGTATGTTGCTGCCCATTTGCCTGAAGATGATGGTCGCATAGAGCAGAAGGTTTGTAGAGATATATGATGATGACTATAGTACCAAATCGAGAAAATGTTTCGCAAATCTTATTAAGCATCATCAAGAATAAACTAAATTTATTGCATTAAAACCTCAAAAAGTAAATATGGAGTCCTCATTTAAAAAAGAAATACAGTAAAACTCACCTAAGCCGTCATTGTATAAACCGGATAGTCGCACTCACTGGACAAAAGCAGAAGTCCCAATGTTTTTGAATGGATTTCCATGTAATAAACACTGTATATACTGGATTTTGTATAATGGATTTTCAGTCACATCGGGCAAAACATCCTGCCCTATCGTAATTTATTTCCTTTTTCCATGGAGCCCGTAATGTTGTACATGCATGACATCACTGTGAGGTTTTCCAGGGGAACATGCAAGCTGGCTATAGACTGCACAATGATATGATGCCTTACTCATGATCATAGATGCACCAATGTAATGCAGAAGTGTTTTGTGGAGTAACAGCCTACATATTAGTGTAGGCTGTTACTCTGTTGTGATTTGGCGCTGTATAAATGAAAAATATTACAGTGTGCACCCCATCTCCTCCATTCACTGCAGTGAAGGAGGATTACTGGAGCTGTGCAGCATGTCTCATCTGTGGTCCAGAGTAATTAAAAAGCAATGAAACTGCTACTGTCTGTACAAGATACAATTTCTGTGCATAATCTGGTTATTTATTTCCAACATTTGATCTTTTTGTAGACTGTGCCAAGATGAGCAGGCACAGAAAGTGTTACATTGAGTGTGACACTGATAGATGTTTTTATGTGATTATGTGGATAATCTCCCTTGCTTTCACTTGGAGTTGCCTCATCCGATCCCAGGTGGATTTGCATATTGATTTGGCACAAGTTTTGCCCTTCCTTACGCAACTATACATTACATGGAGAAATGTGGCAGGGGTGGGGTTTTAACCAGGAACCTTCCACAGTGAAACCAAAATCTTGCTGTGTTGTGTGCATTTGTATCGTATCACTGGATCGTGGATGGCCAGCTTTATACTATGGGCATGCTGTGGCTGTTTAGCACATGTCACATGGAAAATTTGATATACGGTATTATGTTGTCAAACTGCGCGCAAGATCGTCTTTGTGGGAAACTATGATTTTCACATGGCGGTTACATATCCATGAGCGTCTGAACAAGATTTAAGCTCTTGCCAACATAATTAGAAAAAGTCACCCCCTTATAATCCACCCCAGTCAGTGTAGTTTTGTGACTGTCTCGTTTGTTTATTTATTGTTAGCATATTAATAGCTAAATTTCACTTAGCTTTGCAAAAACAGAATGTAGTTATAGTATGAAAGAGAAAGAGTTTCTTGTATGAAAGTAGCTTAACCACAGTCTTCTGTGCTTTTTCCTGAGCCCTTGTTTGTGACTCATACTTACTTCAGCAATACAGTACACTCTCTAATCTCTCTACTCTTCTTTTACAGGGCTTTCCCTCTTGCACCTACCTTTTCCAGCCCCAGCTGTCAATCAGGAGATCTGTGGACACACCCATTTTATACCAGGCTGCATTCCTTCAACAAACCGCAGCCCCCAACAGACCTGCACGCCTTAAGTAAGGCATTTTTGTGTCTTTGTGAAGATGTTTTCCTTGTTGGTGTTTTTTAGGGGATTCATGATGTTTCTGTGATTGTTTAGGTTGTATGTTCCAGAGTTTGCCTCTTCTGTCACCATTTCTGTGGCTGATTGTTCATCAGCAGAGGGCCCAGGTAGTACAAACTGTTCACTAGCCATCAGACTTGGCTCCGCTTCTCTGCTTGAAGGCCCAGTAACAGTGAACTGCTCAGGGATTGGCTGCTCTGCAACCCTTTTCACCCCTCCTTGGAACACCTGGTTACGAGTTGTTGTGGAGAGCCGCCATGACAACCATTCTGTGACCTTTAGGATTGTATCAAATTACACGGGTAAATGCAGAAATACGCACAGGTCAAACATGCGGTTTCACACATTGTCTGTCAAAACCACTGGATGTGTAATTCTTTTCTGCACTGTTTGTGTCAGTTGGCTGCAAGCCTCCAAGTGTAGGCCTTACGGGAGATGACTTCAGCAAACTCCAAGGCAACAGCACCAATGCTAATGGCACACTGGCAACCAACAGCTCAGCAGTTACTGAGACAGTTGCATTTAGCAACACATCGTTGTTAGCATCGTTGTTATCACCCTTGTTGGCATCAAGGTGTGTGTGGAGCATCCCCGTGCTCTTTGATGAGCTTGATGTCTTATCACTGCGATACACAGCCATCAATGGACCAAATGTCAGCGTTACAAACACTCATCCAACACTGCTCAGCTACCCACTGCCCACTCAAGCCACTGGTGGCACCCTCAACTTACAGCTCACGCTCAACACTGTGAGTGCCACTGAATGTCATACACATACCCAGTACATCGTGTTGGATTTGAGTGTCCCTGAGTCATGTGTTTGTGGTGGTTAACTTTGATTTGTGTATAGACTAATGCAACACTGGGAAACAGCAGCACCGTGGTGGCCTGTCTCACTCCATGGGCTCCAGCCCTCGGACTCAACCACTCTCAGCCCTGTCACACAGGTAGCACTTTATAATCTTCACGTTCATTTGATTAAAAATGCACAAATCGAAGAACGCATGGCTATAATATGTAATTTAATTATCCTGATCCTCTAGTTTCCCATCAGTCTGTTTGAACTATTGATGGACATTTGACAACGGACAAAAAAAAATTCTGCTCCTGAAAGTCAAATGGAGGATCAGTTTTTGTTTGTGCGGTTTAGCTTTAGGCCTTTTGCATTTTTTTAATAGACCCAGCAGAAGTAGATCTGTCAGTATTTTATCTGTTACTTTTCAGTGGAGTTATGTCAAAATACAAGACTTTTTTCACAAAACAGCAGTTTTTCCACCATGAATTTCACTGTTTTCCAGAACTTCTTGGCATCTGAACCACCAACTAAAAATTCTTTTCATTTACTTTTCTGGCAACCTTTTTTGGACATAGTAACATTTGAAAGGAGAAAGAAAAGCGCTTTTCTCTATCTTTCTTAAGTACCACTGGGTTTGGTTCATTTTCCATAATGTCTGTTGCTTCTTGTAGTGTCACTGATTGTCAATATCAAGCAGCATATGCGTTGTTTAATGAAACTAAAATTTGTCACCATTTTTCATGTGCAGCTTTGTTTGGAGGATATGGTGTCCATGTGAATGCCAGTGTTCCTAAGGCTGTAATCAGACTGCCTTTCCCTCAGTCAGCAACATGGTACCTCACCCTGCAGCTTGCATGTAATGGGTAAAAAAGAAACACACCCACACATATTTGTGTAATTGTAAATATTGTCACAGTAAAATAAATTATATATTCATAGCATATTTTGAATGTTTCCTGCACTTTGAAATTTTGTCTTCTACAGAAAACATGTTTAAAATGGACAGTATACATGCCCACACTCTACATTACACATATAGTATGTAATAGCATATGAAGCCTTGTTAATGTCCGTGTGATGTGGACATAGGTTTACATACACTTGGGTTAAAGACTTTGCCACATATTCGCATTTGTACATAGTGGATTCTGTCAAACGATATGTGTGTTGTGTCAATGAGAATGTCTATATTATTTCTCTATAAAATAATTTTAAAAGTTAGAATTATATCTTGTCATTTTTCTTAATTGTCTCAGTAATTTAGTGGGTCAGAGGTTTACATATACCATGATGTATACGGACAACGGCATGGAAGGTTCCACAAATTGATAGAATTACATGTAAATCTTCTGAATAAGTAATTGGCAAAAAATTAATTGTGGAATATTTGGTTGTAGTTTGTGGGCCTGACTAAAAAAACAAACAAAACATTGCCTTCTTGTGTTTAAGAGTAGGGTGGGGGGAAACACACAGGCATCCGGTTTTCCAACTGACTTCAACTGGGCCTCTACTGGTGGTTGGCTCTCACTGCGGTATTGTATCACTTCCTCTTCCGGAGCACAGCGGTGTTTTGCTGTATCTGTTAGCTGTTTAATCTGCGCAGTTAGATTGATCTAGTTACCTAGATAACGATTTGTTTCACAGTGTTATCTTCACGTGCCTTAACTAAAGCACTCCCTCTGCTGAATCAGCTCTAAATTATTTACATGTTATTCACGTTATAGACCCTTAATGAAAATCTGGGTTCCTGTCTCTTGTCTGCTGTTTTGGACTTGACTTGACTTCTGCTTCAGCTGAGCGAGTTCCTGTGTGTGATTTACGTGTTGGTTTACGTGTTGGCATCAGAATTTTGGCTCTCTGTTGGGACTGTTTACACAGAGACTGCTACCTGCTGCTTTGGACTTGAATTAACAGTCTTTTTCAAGACTTTTTTACTTTTTTACCTTTTTACTTTTTTTTTTTTTTTTTTTTACTGTGCTCCAACGCCTAAGGAAGACCTCTAACGGTCGAAACATCGCAACGGAGCACTTTTATCAGCTAACTTTCATCAGCGTGGCAATCTAACTAGCTTGCTAACGCTTTCGTTTTTATTTTTATTTATTTATTTATTTATTTTATTTTATTTTTATTTTTATTTTTTTTTCTCTTGTAGCACTGTTGTCGTGCGTTATCTGTGCTGCTCCACAGCGTGTTTAGTTGATTTTTATTTTATTTTAGCACCGTTGTCGTGCGTTGCCTGTGCTGCTTCATGGCCTGTTTGGTGCCTTGATTGGGGCACTCCTTCTGCTGAATCACCTTTAAATTATTTACACATTATTCACTTTGTGTGTTTTTAGGAATCCGCTAGGTTGCGTAGCTACTAGCTCTTAGCCGATTTAGCATGGCGGCTTCTCTTGTCTCTCCCGCACTTTTCTGCTCTGGGTGTGAAATGTTTAGTTATTCCTCGGCCTCCTTTAGCAGTAACGGTACTTGTAATAAGTGCAGCTTATTCGTAGCTTTGGAGGCCAGGCTGGGCGAATTGGAGACTCGGCTCCGCACCGTGGAAAATTCTACAGCTAGCCAGGCCCTTGTAGTCGGTGCGGACCAAGGTAGCTTAGCCGCCGTTAGTTTCCCTCTGGCAGATCCCGGGTAGTCGGGAAAGCAGGCTGACTGGGTGACTGTGAGGAGGAAGCGTAGTCCTAAACAGAAGCCCCGTGTACACCGTCAACCCGTTCACGTCTCTAACCGTTTTTCCCCACTCGACGATACACTCGCCGAGGATCAAACTCTGGTTATTGGCGACTCTGTTTTGAGAAATGTGAAGTTAGCGACACCAGCAACCATTGTCAATTGTCTTCCGGGGGCCAGAGCAGGCGACATTGAAGGAAATTTGAAATTGCTGGCTAAGGCTAAGCGTAAATTTGGTAAGATTGTAATTCACGTCGGCAGTAATGACACTCGGTTGCGCCAATCGGAGGTCACTAAAATTAACATTAAATTGTTGTGTAACTTTGCAAAAACAATGTCGGACTCTGTAGTTTTCTCTGGGCCCCTCCCCAATCAGACCGGGAGTGACATGTTTAGCCGCATGTTCTCCTTGAATTGCTGGCTGTCTGAGTGGTGTCCAAAAAATGAGGTGGGCTTCATTGATAATTGGCAAAGCTTCTGGGGAAAACCTGGTCTTGTTAGGAGAGACGGCATCCATCCCACTTAGATGGAGCAGCTCTCATTTCTAGAAATCTGGCCAATTTTCTTGGATCCTCCAAACTGTGACTGTCCAGCGTTGGGACCAGGAGGCAGAGCTGTGGTCTTATACCCCTCTCTGCAGCTTCTCTCCCCCTGCCATCCCCTCGTTGCCCCATCCCCGTAGAGACGGTGCCTGCTCCCAGACCACCAATAACCAGCAAAAATCTATTTAAGCATAAAAATTCAAAAGAAAAAATAATATAGTACCTTCAATTGCACCACAGACTAAACAGTTAAATGTGGTCTATTAAACATTAGGTCTCTCTCTTCTAAGTCCCTGTTGGTAAATGATATAATAATTGATCAACGTATGATTTATTCTGCCTAACAGAAACCTGGTTACAGCAGGATGAATATGTTAGTTTAAATGAGTCAACACCCCCGAGTCACACTAACTGTCAGAATGCTCGTAGCACGGGCCGTGGCGGAGGATTAGCAGCAATCTTCCATTCCAGCTTATTAATTAATCAAAACCTAGACAGAGCTTTAATTCATTTGAAAGCTTGTCTCTTAGTCTTGTCCATCCAAATTGGAAGTCCCAAAAACCAGTTTTATTTGTTATTATCTATCGTCCACCTGGTCGTTACTGTGAGTTTCTCTGTGAATTTTCTGACCTTTTGTCTGAGTTAGTGCTTAGCTCAGATAAGATATTATAGTGGGCGATTTTAATATCCACACAGATGCTGAGAATGACAGCCTCAACACTGCATTTAATCTATTATTAGACTCTATCGGCTTTGCTCAAAAAGTAAATGAGTCCACCCACCACTTTAATCATATCTTAGATCTTGTTCTGACTTATGGTATGGAAATAGAAGACTTAACAGTATTCCCTGAAAACTCCCTTCTGTCTGATCATTTTTTAATAACATTTACATTTACCCTGATGGACTACCCTGCAGTGGGGAATAAGTTTCATTACACTAGAAGTCTTTCAGAAAGCGCTGTAACTAGGTTTAAGGATATGATTCCTTCGTTATGTTCTCTAATGTCATATACCAACACAGAGCAGAGTAGCTACCTAAACTCTGTAAGGGAGTTAGAGTATCTCGTCAATAGTTTTACATCCTCTTTGAAGACAACTTTGGATGCTGTAGCTCCTCTGAAAAAGAGAGCTTTAAATCAGAAGTGTCTGACTCCGTGGTATAACTCACAAACTCGTAGCTTAAAGCAGATAACCCGTAAGTTGGAGAGGAAATGGCATCTCACTAATTTAGAAGATCTTCACTTAGCCTGGAAAAAGAGTTTGTTGCTCTATAAAAAAGCCCTCCGTAAAGCTAGGACATCTTTCTACTCATCACTAATTGAAGAAAATAAGAATAACCTCAGGTTTCTTTTCAGCACTGTAGCTAGGCTGACAAAGAGTCAGAGCTCTATTGAGCTGAGTATTCCATTAACTTTAACTAGTAATGACTTCATGACTTTCTTTGCTAACAAAATTTTGACTATTAGAGAAAAAATTACTCATAACCATCCCAAAGATGTATCGTTATCTTTGGCTGCTTTCAGTGATGCCGGTATTTGGTTAGACTCTTTCTCTCCGGTTGTTCTGTCTGAGTTATTTTCATTGGTTGCTTCGTCCAAACCATCGGCATGTTTATTGGACCCCCATTCCTGCCAGGCTGCTCAAGGAAGTCCTACCATTATTTAATGCTTCAATCTTAAATATGATCAATCTATCTTTGTTAGTTGGTTATGTACCACAGGCCTTTAAGGTGGCAGTAATTAAACCATTACTTAAAAAGCCATCACTTGACCCAGCTATCTTAGCTAATTATAGGCCAATTTCCAACCTTCCTTTTCTCTCAAAGATTCTTGAGAGGGTAGTTGTAAAACAGCTAACTGATCACCTGCAGAGGAATGGTCTATTTGAAGAGTTTCAGTCAGGTTTTAGAATTCATCATAGTACAGAAACAGCATTAGTGAAGGTTACAAATGATCTTCTTATGGCTTCGGACAGTGGACTTATCTCTGTGCTTGTTCTGTTGGACCTCAGTGCTGCTTTTTGATACTGTTGACCATAAAATTTTATTACAGAGATTAGAGCATGTCATAGGTATTAAAGGCACTGCGCTGCGGTGGTTTGAATCATATTTGTCTAATAGATTACAGTTTGTTCATGTAAATGGGGAATCTTCTTCACAGACTAAAGTTAATTATGGAGTTCCACAAGGTTCTGTGCTAGGACCAATTTTATTCACTTTATACATGCTTCCCTTGGGCAGTATTATTAGACGGTATTGCTTAAATTTTCATTGTTACGCAGATGATACCCAGCTTTATCTATCCATGAAGCCAGAGGATACACACCAATTAGCTAAACTGCAGGATTGTCTTACAGACATAAAGACATGGATGACCTCTAATTTCCTGCTTTTAAACTCAGATAAAACTGAAGTTATTGTACTTGGCCCCACAAATCTTAGAAGCATGGTGTCTAACCAGATCGTTACTCTGGATGGCATTTCCCTGATCTCTAGTAATACTGTGAGAAATCTTGGAGTCATTTTTGATCAGGATATGTCATTCAAAGCGCATATTAAACAAATATGTAGGACTGCCTTTTTGCATTTACGCAATATCTCTAAAATCAGAAAGGTCTTGTCTCAGAGTGATGCTGAAAAACTAATTCATGCATTTATTTCCTCTAGGCTGGACTATTGTAATTCATTATTATCAGGTTGTCCTAAAAGTTCCCTAAAAAGCCTTCAGTTGGTTCAGAATGCTGCAGCTAGAGTACTGACGGGGACTAGCAGGAGAGAGCATATCTCACCCGTGTTGGCCTCTCTTCATTGGCTTCCTGTTAATTCTAGAAGAATTTTAAATTCTTCTTCTTACTTATAAGGTTTTGAATAATCAGGTCCCATCTTATCTTAGGGACCTCGTAGTACCATATTACCCCATTAGAGCGCTTCGCTCTCAGACTGCGGGCTTACTTGTAGTTCCTAGGGTTTGTAAGAGTAGAATGGGAGGCAGAGCCTTCAGCTTTCAGGCTCCTCTCCTGTGGAACCAGCTCCCAATTCAGATCAGGGAGACAGATACCCTCTCTACTTTTAAGATTAGGCTTAAAACTTTCCTTTTCGCTAAGGCTTATAGTTAGGGCTGGATCGGGTGACCCTGGACCATCCCTTGGTTATGCTGCTTTAGACGTAGATTGTGGGGGGGTTCCCATGATGCACTGTTTCTTCTCTTTTTGCTCCGTATGCATCACTCTGCATTTAATCATTAGTGATCGATCTCTGCCCCCCTTCACGGCATGTCTTTTTTCCTGGTTTTTTCCCTCAGCCCCAACCAGTCTCAGCAGAAGACTGCCCCTCCCTGAGCCTGGTTCTGCTGGAGGTTTCTTCCTGTTAAAAGGGAGTTTTTCCTTCCCACTGTTGCCAAGTGCTTGCTCATAGGGGGGTCGTTTTGACCATTGGGGTTTTTTCATAATTATTGTATGGCCTTGCCTTACAATATGGAGCGCCTTGGGGCAACTGTTGTTGTGATTTGGCGCTATATAAGAAAAAGTTGATTGATTGATTGATTGACTCTGTGGTGTGAGAATATTAGTTTACTAAATTCCACTAAATTACTAAATGCTGTCATTGTGTTTATTGTGTGACACCTGTGTCTCACCATTCTGCATCACAGTGAAAACTGTGTTTAGTGACTGAGAACGTGTTTAGTTTTTTTAAAAAGACTGCATGAAATCTGCAAATTGTGTCTAACTGTGAAAACTGCTTAAGGTTTTGCCAAAAAAGCTGATTGATTGAGAAAAGGAGTTCAGGCCCCTGTGAATTTGGTTCAGGGAATGGATTTTAGTGTTTTAGCAATTCAGAAAACTAATATTGTGGTTCTGACTGGCAGTGTTTCGCTTTTTCCAGACGCAAATCCAAGATGGTGATTGTCCTGCTGGTTCACCGGGCCCTCAAAAAGTCAGTGATGTAGAAATCTCCACGCCCTCTGTGCACTGTTGCTGCATCCAATGCGTTCAGCGTGTCAAAATGATCGACCGACGTGTTCAGTGTGAAAGGCCCTTAAGTCTTTCTGATGAATGGAGAAGTGTTTTCCATTCATCATAGTGTTTTACATTGAGCACATCAGTGTTCAACATCATATGATGGTGTGTGTGTGTGTGTGCGTGTGTGTGCGTGTCATTTGAAAACAAAATACAATTTTGAGAACAAATAACACTGTTTTGAATGTAGAGCTTCATTTTGCAGGAGAGTAGAGGAGTTTTCCCCATGATGTGTGTGTGTGTGTGTTTTGAGTATGAGTCATGCTTTCAGAAAATGTGTGTAAGTAATCAAGGAAAAACTGTAATATAAAAATGTGTTTCAGTATTTCCTTCCAGCCACAGTGTGTCCTCACAGCATGGATCTGCTGATTATTACTTTGAACTTGTACAGTGTTTTCATCTGAAAACGGTTCAAGTGATATGTGAAGTTTTATGAATTAAGTTTCAGCAGTTAATGTGGATTTTTCTTCAGGCTTTCCTGTAATAAAACAGACCTGCAACAGAGTTGTTGGGCACATTGCTGGACACAACCTGGACACATCGTTAAACTACATGCTGGGCTTCACTTTGTCAGAACTGTTGAAGTTTTGGTTGAGTTTTGGGCTGGACTAATTGGACAAATCATTCAGGAATGACCTGGAAGTGCCACCCAGAGTGCACAACACCAGCACCTTAGGATTTTAACACAGATTCATGCAAATTCTTTCTGTGACCTTTACATTTGATCAGTTCTGTCGAAAAAGTATCCACTTCATCCACAATTAACACCCACCCAACTCTCCCACCATGTTTATAGTGCAGCAAATAACGGAAACAATACTTCACATGGTGATACAACCCAGGTAACACACAACGTAAATGCAATGTTGCTGGAAGGTTGCTGACAACATTGTAGCAACGTGAATTTGTAGACTCCCCACAACATTGCTGCAACATTGCAACACAACGTTGTTGCAACATTTCCGGCAACATTGTGGCAACGTCAGATTGTTAGCTGGGAAGCACCCAAATCCAGCACAAATTCTCCTTAGACATTGCCCTTTTGAATGAACTGAGAGGCCACTTGAATTTTCAAGGCGGCCACATGGGGGTCAGTTGAAGACTTACACAGGGGTTAAAAATTTAAAAATGCTCCAATCATATTGAAAACTATACCACATTATTTGTCCTGATCATAAAGATTCCAAAAAAGTATAGTTTGGACTATTTATGACTGAATGTTATGGGGTAAATGCCTTAAGAATGGTGACAAAGGTCAATTTCAGTTTGGACAGGGGTCAAAAGTTAAAGTTGCTCCAATTTTAGTAAAAAAAAAAAATGGTGCAAATTGTTAATTGAGCTACTTGGATTAATAAATGGAATAGTTTTGATTATGTTGAATGCTTGGGCTCTAAAGTAAAGGTCAAATAGTGTTGATGTATGTTACCCTGTAACATGATAATAAGCATGATACATGGTGCAAAATATTCCTTTTTGAAACCCTATTAGCTCAACCAATAACTTGCATCACCTTTGAACAAAATTGGAGCAACTCTAACTTTTGACCCTGTACAACTGAAATGAACTTTGTCACTATTCTTATTGTTTTTACCCCAGAACTCTATAGAATTCAGCCATAGATTGTTGTGTGGGCCGCTGAAGAGGAGGGTACTGCTGGCCCACCACACCAGATGGCGCCCTGCTTGGAGTGCGGGCTTCAAGCACGAGAGGGCGTCGGAAACCACTGGAGTGACAGCTGTCACATCATCACCAGCTGTCACTCATCACCTTCATCCTCTATAAAAGCTGGACTGCAACTCCACTCCCTGCCGAGAAATCAGCTACCATTCAGGTAATTCTCTGCTGTACTGAAAAACTGTCATAGTCTGAACTCTTTTGCAGCTGCTTTCCTGTGGTGTGCTTATCTGCTGGATTGGCATTTGGTCTGTGAACAGCGACGGCTTCGCTTCACACTCCAACCAGATAAGTGGTTAGACAGGAGCTGCACGAGTGTATGATTGGAGGTGGAGGATTTCCCTCCTGGAGGATTCAAACCACCGGAGATTGCTGGGTGTGTATTCACACACCCACCACTAACTTTCTGTCTCTGCCAGCAGTACCAGGTCTGACTGCTGAAGACAGTGGCCACCTGGGGCGCAGGGCTTGGCGGCTTGGTGTTCTTCAGATCGTGGTGGTGGAAGCTGTGTGGGATCCGGCTATCTCTCGCCAGACGTCTTCTATCTTTGAGCCTGCCACACGTCACCTTGTGTATAATTGACAATCCACAATATTGTTATTGTCTGTAATTCGTTGTGCGATTCACAACATTAAATTATTACTTTTGGCTTATCCATTGTCCGATCATTAACGCCCCCTGTGTGGGTCCGTGTCACGGACACCTTCCCAACATAGATAGTCCAAACTATCCCTTTTTGGAATCTTTACAATCAGACAAATAATGTGGTATAATATCAATATGACTGGAGCATTTTTATATTTTGACCCCTACTGGCCACCTATTGCACATTCAAGTGGACCATCGGTTTTCAAAAGAGTATTCTCTAAGGTGTTACTTTGCCAAATTTGGTGCTTGTATCATCATTTGAAGGATTCTCTGTAAATATTCTGTTATCTGCTACATTATTCCTCTCTATTGGCTCTAAACATTTTAATTTAAAGATGTATAACCTGACATTTCATGGTTCATGGTTATATGCAGGTTTTTGAACCCTTGAGCTACGTAAATCACACAAGTAAATCATCACTTTTACAGCATGTTTTCTTCAGACAAGTCAGGGGGTGAATACATAACACTGAATGTCTTGCACTTCATTACATCAATTACAAAGAAATACAAACAGTATGGTTCTGTGTATTAAAATCTTGGTGGAGGATGCAGTTCTCAAAACTGAGTGACCATGTAAGAAGTAGACGAGTGAGGGAAGCCAAAAGACACCCAGGACACCGCAGAAAGAAGTTATTGGCTTCTGTGGCTACGAATGGAGAAATGTGCATAGTCCAAGTTTTGCATTTTGTATCACCAATTGTGCAGCTTCATGATGAAGTGGTTTAGAGGAGGATTTTATTAAAAAGAAGACCTGAAAGTTCAGCTGCAGTTTGCCAGAAGGCACATGGGAGATTTAAGCTTAGAACTGATGTGTTCTTTGCTGACATTGGTGTGTGTGTGTGTGTGTGTTACAGTAGTTAAAGAAAGTTTTAGAATCTCCAGATGTTTGGTAACAATGTAATATTTAGTTTTATTGTCATCAAGGTCAACAGGAAAAAAGTCACCAAATGTGAAACTATTACAATATCAGTTTGCAATCTGTATATAAAAAATGAAGAAAATACTTTGTCCTTTTTTTGACAACACAATCAAAAACAACCACATTTAGTTATGGTGGAAATTGCAGAAGAATTACAGGGTTTTTAATATCAGAAAGATATTATTGTAAACATGAGCAACAGGAACAGACCTTTATTTTAAAAAACAGGTTTGAATTTTTTTCTTCTTCCAAAATTAGTTATATCTGTTAGCTTCTGATGTCAAAGACATTTAGCTGCCAAAAACCCAGCAGCAGCACAAACTCCACCAAAAATAACAATCCAGGAGTTTCGCCCTCTCAGAGTCCTTTCTGCTTTTTCCAGCTGGCCTCCTGGGCTTCCAGCTGCTTCTGAAATCTTTCCTCCTGCTCCTTCTGTACTTTGGCTGACTGAGCCTTCTGGGCTTCCAGCTTCTTCAGAAACTTTCCTCCTGCTCCTTCTGTACTTGAGCCTTCTGGGCTTACAGCTCTGCTTCTGAAATCTTTCCTCCCTGCTCCTTCTGTACTTTGGCTGAATGAGCCTTCTGGGCTTCCAGTCTTTTCAGGAAACTTTCCTCCTGCTCCTTCTGTACTTTGGCTGAATCAGCCTCCTGGGCTTCCAGCTTCTTCAAGAAACTTTCCTCCTGCTCCTTCTGTACTTTGGCTGAATGAGCCTCCTGGGCTTCCGCTTCTTCAAGAACTTTCCTCCTGCTCCTTCTGTACTTTGGCTGAATGAGCCTTCAGGGGTTTCCAGCGTCTTCTGAAACTTTCCTCCTGCTCCTTCTGTACTTCGGCCTGAATAGCCCTCCTGGGCTTCCAGCTGCTTCTGGAAATTTTCCTCCTGCTCCTTCTCTACTTGAGCTGAAAGAACCATCTGGGCTTCCAGCTGCTTCTGGAACTTTCCTCCTGCTCCTTCTGTACTTTGGCTGATAGGGCCTCCTGGGTTTCCAGCTCTTCTGGAATCCTTTTACGTGCTCCTTCTGTACTTTAGCTGAAAGGGCCATCTGGGTTTCCAGCTTCTTTCTGGAAACTTTCTTCCTGCTCCTTCTGCACTTTGCCTGAATGAGCATTCTGGGCTTCCAGCTTCCTGAGGTACCTTGCCTCTGTGGCTTGCAGGTCTTTCTTCATACTTGTCTTTCATGTCTTCCCTCTCTTTTCTGAAGTAATTCTTCAGCTCTTGCAGCTCTTCCATTGAGACGGACGTTCTCCTGTTTCATTTGGAACGTCTTGTCCAACTGAACATCAGAGGCACTTTTGTGTTGTCAGATCTAAGAGACAAAAAGACATTTAGTCCATCAGAAAAGATCAGATCTGATTGTTCTTAGAGTTCTCACAGCAGCAATTACATCAGCAGAGATCAGATACAAAACAGATCAAGAATAAAACATGAATCTGATTTAAAAAGGGGGAAAAACTGTTCAAACAACACAAGAATCCAAAACTGCATCACATTTATGCAGAAAACAAAAGAACTAGTAAAGGAGTTGACTTACCGTTCTGGACGGGGATGGTGACATTGTCAGCTTGTGGTCCCTTTTTTCCCTCTACAATGTCAAACCTGCAGCGTTCCTCCTTCTCCCACACTGCTGAGGTATTTACGAGCATTTGTGCATTTGATGGCAGAATGATGAAGAAAAATGTCCACTTGAGTGTCACTCCTTCGAATAAAACCAAAGCCATCCTTGAAATTATACATGGACTGTACCTAAGACCTTTGTTTCTATGACCCTATAACCCTCTGTTGGGCTGGATGGAGTGTTCATTTCTACCACTAGTCCGCTGGGTCTTGTCCTTCCTGCTCATTGTAGCTCACAGTTGATAAGAGGTTCAAATGTCCTTCTATCTGCTTCTGTTGTCTGTGTCTGTGCTGGTTGTCTGTTGGAGGGGGTGCAGATAACAAACCACTTTCCACTTACATGAACATTTTTGCTTTGTGACCAGGATCCTTTGTGACGTCATTTCGGTGCTGCAGATTAACACTGAGTTCACTTTGTGATCAACAACCAGCTTTATGATGTCATTTGAGTGCTACAGATAACAACTGACTTCACTTTACTACCAGCCTGCTTTATGACGTCATTAGAATGCTACAGATGAATACTGGGCATGTTTATTAAAAAAAAAAAAAAAAAAAAACTAGCATCAGAAGCAGAAACTTTATTATGACATTAGCTGTGTGCTAATGAACATGAAAGTTTGTGAAACTCGGCATTATTTCTTTATGAAGTTACTGCGTAATGTTCAGGGTCAGTGTGATTCCCCGGCCCCTCTCCTTGTGAGGGAGCTTATATGTTCTGCAGATACAAATGCAGTGTTGTTATTTTCTGTATTACTTTGATTAATACAAGGAAAATAAAAAATGAGATTGACACGATATCTACTTTTATTATACGATATTCAATGTCTGTTCAAAAGTTGTACTTTCAACTGCTCAGGGGACGGACGGTCCCTGAAGTAGCTTTGGTTGGTCTGACGTCATTGTGTTGACATGCTAACCAGGAAGTGTGCCAATGAATTCCCTTTAGATTTATTTGACATTACAGGTGGTTAAAGGACAATGTCATGGTTCAGAAAACTGTAAGTGAAACATGGAATTATATCTTTTCCGCTCTCTCCTCTTCGTCTCGCTGACGGTTTGGACATTAGGAGACGGTGAGTGTTTCCCGGGGAAAAGAAGCGAATGCTGTTATGCTAATCTTTGCTAGCTTAGCCGGGGGTGAAAAGTGAGTATGTCGCGAAAAATGTCCGTGTTTGTGTCTGCAGATGGCCAGGTGACTTTTGTGTCTCAGCTGTCGTCTAAACCTGCTCAGAAACTGTCCAGATACGGCTGGTACGGCAGTGTGCGGCTACAGAGGTTTCACATCCCGGAGGAGACTGCAGTGGCTCGCTGGCGCTTCTCTGCTACCAGAGGCCACAGGTTCAACTGTGGACAACACAATGTCACCATGTAACCATCATATCGTTATATTTCTTCTGCTTTAGTGTTCTGTCTCTCATCTGCACAGCCTCTTTAAATCTCCCTTATTCCTGCTTTAGTTTTTCTTTCTGCAGTCATCCTTTATGTCCTGACAGTGACACGTGGTTTCCCCTTAATGTTCATTTTATATGTTCTTTTCTGTTGTAGTTATATTCGATGGGGTGCTCCCCCAGTTATAAACCCAGAAAATTCAGCCTTTCCAAACTCAACGCTGTGAAGTCGTTGTAGCTCTTTGAAACTGCAGGTGACATCCCATGGTTCCTTGACCTTCAACCTCTCCAACCCGGCACCCGGGGATTGGTATGTTGCTGCCCATTTGCCTGAAGATGATGGTCGCATAGAGCAGAAGGTTTGTAGAGATATATGATGATGACTATAGTACCAAATCGAGAAAATGTTTCGCAAATCTTATTAAGCATCATCAAGAATAAACTAAATTTATTGCATTAAAACCTCAAAAAGTAAATATGGAGTCCTCATTTAAAAAAGAAATACAGTAAAACTCACCTAAGCCGTCATTGTATAACCGGATAGTCGCACTCACTGGACAAAAGCAGAAGTCCCAATGTTTTTGAATGGATTTCCATGTAATAAACACTGTATATACTGGATTTTGTATAATGGATTTTCAGTCACATCGGGCAAAACATCCTGCCCTATCGTAATTTATTTCCTTTTTCCATGGAGCCCGTAATGTTGTACATGCATGACATCACTGTGAGGTTTTCCAGGGGAACATGCAAGCTGGCTATAGACTGCACAATGATATGATGCCTTACTCATGATCATAGATGCACCAATGTAATGCAGAAGTGTTTTGTGGAGTAACAGCCTACATATTAGTGTAGGCTGTTACTCTGTTGTGATTTGGCGCTGTATAAATGAAAAATATTACAGTGTGCACCCCATCTCCTCCATTCACTGCAGTGAAGGAGGATTACTGGAGCTGTGCAGCATGTCTCATCTGTGGTCCAGAGTAATTAAAAAGCAATGAAACTGCTACTGTCTGTACAAGATACAATTTCTGTGCATAATCTGGTTATTTATTTCCAACATTTGATCTTTTTGTAGACTGTGCCAAGATGAGCAGGCACAGAAAGTGTTACATTGAGTGTGACACTGATAGATGTTTTTATGTGATTATGTGGATAATCTCCCTTGCTTTCACTTGGAGTTGCCTCATCCGATCCCAGGTGGATTTGCATATTGATTTGGCACAAGTTTTGCCCTTCCTTACGCAACTATACATTACATGGAGAAATGTGGCAGGGGTGGGGTTTTAACCAGGAACCTTCCACAGTGAAACCAAAATCTTGCTGTGTTGTGTGCATTTGTATCGTATCACTGGATCGTGGATGGCCAGCTTTATACTATGGGCATGCTGTGGCTGTTTAGCACATGTCACATGGAAAATTTGATATACGGTATTATGTTGTCAAACTGCGCGCAAGATCGTCTTTGTGGGAAACTATGATTTTCACATGGCGGTTACATATCCATGAGCGTCTGAACAAGATTTAAGCTCTTGCCAACATAATTAGAAAAAGTCACCCCCTTATAATCCACCCCAGTCAGTGTAGTTTTGTGACTGTCTCGTTTGTTTATTTATTGTTAGCATATTAATAGCTAAATTTCACTTAGCTTTGCAAAAACAGAATGTAGTTATAGTATGAAAAGAGAAAGAGTTTCTTGTATGAAAGTAGCTTAACCACAGTCTTCTGTGCTTTTTCCTGAGCCCTTGTTTGTGACTCATACTTACTTCAGCAATACAGTACACTCTCTAATCTCTCTACTCTTCTTTTACAGGGCTTTCCCTCTTGCACCTACCTTTTCCAGCCCCAGCTGTCAATCAGGAGATCTGTGGACACACCCATTTTATACCAGGCTGCATTCCTTCAACAAACCGCAGCCCCCAACAGACCTGCACGCCTTAAGTAAGGCATTTTTGTGTCTTTGTGAAGATGTTTTCCTTGTTGGTGTTTTTTAGGGGATTCATGATGTTTCTGTGATTGTTTAGGTTGTATGTTTCCAGAGTTTGCCTCTTCTGTCACCATTTCTGTGGCTGATTGTTCATCAGCAGAGGGCCCAGGTAGTACAAACTGTTCACTAGCCATCAGACTTGGCTCCGCTTCTCTGCTTGAAGGCCCAGTAACAGTGAACTGCTCAGGGATTGGCTGCTCTGCAACCCTTTTCACCCCTCCTTGGAACACCTGGTTACGAGTTGTTGTGGAGAGCCGCCATGACAACCATTCTGTGCCTTTAGGATTGTATCAAATTACACGGGTAAATGCAGAAATACGCACAGGTCAAACATGCGGTTTCACACATTGTCTGTCAAACCACTGGATGTGTAATTCTTTTCTGCACTGTTTGTGTCAGTTGGCTGCAAGCCTCCAAGTGTAGGCCTTACGGGAGATGACTTCAGCAAACTCCAAGGCAACAGCACCAATGCTAATGGCACACTGGCAACCAACAGCTCAGCAGTTACTGAGACAGTTGCATTTAGCAACACATCGTTGTTAGCATCGTTGTTATCACCCTTGTTGGCATCAAGGTGTGTGTGGAGCATCCCCGTGCTCTTTGATGAGCTTGATGTCTTATCACTGCGATACACAGCCATCAATGGACCAAATGTCCGCGTTACAAACACTCATCCAACACTGCTCAGCTACCCACTGCCCACTCAAGCCACTGGTGGCACCCTCAACTTACAGCTCACGCTCAACACTGTGAGTGCCACTGAATGTCATACACATACCCAGTACATCGTGTTGGATTTGAGTGTCCCTGAGTCATGTGTTTGTGGTGGTTAACTTTGATTTGTGTATAGACTAATGCAACACTGGGAAACAGCAGCACCGTGGTGGCCTGTCTCACTCCATGGGCTCCAGCCCTCGGACTCAACCACTCTCAGCCCTGTCACACAGGTAGCACTTTATAATCTTCACGTTCATTGATTAAAATGCACAAATCGAAGACGCATGGCTATAATATGTAATTTAATTATCCTGATCCTCTAGTTTCCCATCAGTCTGTTTGAACTATTGATGGACATTTGACAACGGACAAAAAAAAATTCTGCTCCTGAAAGTCAAATGGAGGATCAGTTTTTGTTTGTGCGGTTTAGCTTTAGGCCTTTTGCATTTTTTAATAGACCCAGCAGAAGTAGAATCTGTCAGTATTTATCTGTTACTTTTCAGTGGAGTTATGTCAAAATACAAGGACTTTTTCACAAAACAGCAGTTTTCCACCATGAATTTCACTGTTTTCCAGAACTTCTTGGCATCTGAACCACCAACTAAAAATTCTTTTCATTTACCTTTTCTGGCAACCTTTTTTGGACATAGTAACATTTGAAAGGAGAAAGAAAAGCGCTTTTCTCTATCTTTCTTAAGTACCACGGGTTTGGTTCATTTTCCATAATGTCTGTTGCTTCTTGTAGTGTCACTGATTGTCAATATCAAGCAGCATATTGCGTTGTTTAATGAAACTAAAATTTGTCACCATTTTTCATGTGCAGCTTTGTTTGGAGGATATGGTGTCCATGTGAATGCAGTGTTCCTAAGGCTGTAATCAGACTGCCTTTCCCTCAGTCAGCAACATGGTACCTCACCCTGCAGCTTGCATGTAATGGGTAAAAAGAAACACACCCACACATATTTGTGTAATTGTAAATATTGTCACAGTAAAATAAATTATATATATATGCATATTTTGAATGTTTCCTGCACTTTGAAATTTTGTCTTCTACAGAAAACATGTTTAAAATGGACAGTATACATGCCCACACTCTACATTACACATATAGTATGTAATAGCATATGAAGCCTTGTTAATGTCCGTGTGATGTGGACATAGGTTTACATACACTTGGGTTAAAGACTTTGCACATATTCGCATTTGTACATAGTGGATTCTGTCAAACGATATGTGTGTTGTGTCAATGAGAATGTCTATATTATTTCTCTATAAAATAATTTTTAAAAGTTAGAATTATATCTTGTCATTTTTCTTAATGTCTCAGTAATTTAGTGGGTCAGAGGTTTACATATACCATGATGTATACGGACAACGGCATGGAAGGTTCCACAAATTGATAGAATTACATGTAAATCTTCTGAATAAGTAATTGGCAAAAAAATTAATTGTGGAATATTTGGTTGTAGTTTGTGGGCCTGACTAAAAAAAACAAACAAAACATTGCCTTCTTGTGTTTAAGAGTAGGGTGGGGGGAAACACACAGGCATCCGGTTTTCCAACTGACTTCAACTGGGCCTCTACTGGTGGTTGGCTCTCACTGCGGTATTGTATCACTTCCTCTTCCGGAGCACAGCGGTGTTTTGCTGTATCTGTTAGCTGTTTAATCTGCGCAGTTAGATTGATCTAGTTACCTAGATAACGATTTGTTTCACAGTGTTATCTTCACGTGCCTTAACTAAAGCACTCCCTCTGCTGAATCAGCTCTAAATTATTTACATGTTATTCACGTTATAGACCCTTAATGAAAATCTGGGTTCCTGTCTCTTGTCTGCTGTTTTGGACTTGACTTGACTTCTGCTTCAGCTGAGCGAGTTCCTGTGTGTGATTTACGTGTTGGTTTACGTGTTGGCATCAGAATTTTGGCTCTCTGTTGGGACTGTTTACACAGAGACTGCTACCTGCTGCTTTGGACTTGAATTAACAGTCTTTTTCAAGACTTTTTTACTTTTTTACCTTTTTACTTTTTTTTTTTTTTTTTTTTTACTGTGCTCCAACGCCTAAGGAAGACCTCTAACGGTCGAAACATCGCGACGGAGCACTTTTATCAGCTAACTTTCATCAGCGTTGGCAATCTAACTAGCTTGCTAACGCTTTCGTTTTTATTTTTTATTTATTTATTTTTTTTATTTTATTTTATTTTTATTTTTTTTTCTCTTGTAGCACTGTTGTCGTGCGTTATCTGTGCTGCTCCACAGCGTGTTTAGTTATTTTTATTTTATTTTAGTCACACCGTTGTCGTGCGTTGCCTGTGCTGCTTCATGGCCTGTTTGGTGCCTTGATTGGGGCACTCCTTCTGCTGAATCACCTTTAAATTATTTACACATTATTCACTTGGTGTGTTTTTTAGGAATCCGCTAGGTTGCGTAGCTACTAGCTCTTAGCCGATTTAGCATGGCGGCTTCTCTTGTCTCTCCCGCACTTTTCTGCTCTGGGTGTGAAATGTTTAGTTATTCCTCGGCCTCCTTTAGCAGAACGGTACTTGTAATAAGTGCAGCTTATTCGTAGCTTTGGAGGCCAGGCTGGGCGAATTGGAGACTCGGCTCCGCACCGTGGAAAATTCTACAGCTAGCCAGGCCCTTGTAGTCGGTGCGGACCAAGGTAGCTTAGCCGCCGTTAGTTTCCCTCTGGCAGATCCCGGGTAGTCGGGAAAGCAGGCTGACTGGGTGACTGTGAGGAGGAAGCGTAGTCCTAAACAGAAGCCCCGTGTACACCGTCAACCCGTTCACGTCTCTAACCGTTTTTCCCCACTCGACGATACACTCGCCGAGGATCAAACTCTGGTTATTGGCGACTCTGTTTTGAGAAATGTGAAGTTAGCGACACCAGCAACCATTGTCAATTGTCTTCCGGGGGCCAGAGCAGGCGACATTGAAGGAAATTTGAAATTGCTGGCTAAGGCTAAGCGTAAATTTGGTAAGATTGTAATTCACGTCGGCAGTAATGACACTCGGTTGCGCCAATCGGAGGTCACTAAAATTAACATTAAATTGTTGTGTAACTTTGCAAAAACAATGTCGGAACTCTGTAGTTTTCTCTGGGCCCCTCCCCAATCAGACCGGGAGTGACATGTTTAGCCGCATGTTCTCCTTGAATTGCTGGCTGTCTGAGTGGTGTCCAAAAAATGAGGTGGGCTTCATTGATAATGGCAAAGCTTCTGGGGAAAACCTGGTCTTGTTAGGAGAGACGGCATCCATCCCACTTTAGATGGAGCAGCTCTCATTTCTAGAAATCTGGCCAATTTTCTTGGATCCTCCAAACTGTGACTGTCCAGCGTTGGGACCAGGAGGCAGAGCTGTGGTCTTATACCCCTCTCTGCAGCTTCTCTCCCCCTGCCATCCCCTCGTTGCCCCATCCCCGTAGAGACGGTGCCTGCTCCAGACCACCAATAACCAGCAAAAATCTATTTAAGCATAAAAATTCAAAAAGAAAAATAATATAGTACCTTCAATTGCACCACAGACTAAAACAGTTAAATGTGGTCTATTAAACATTAGGTCTCTCTCTTCTAAGTCCCTGTTGGTAAATGATATAATAATTGATCAACGTATTGATTTATTCTGCCTAACAGAACCTGGTTACAGCAGGATGAATATGTTAGTTTAAATGAGTCAACACCCCCGAGTCACACTAACTGTCAGAATGCTCGTAGCACGGGCCGTGGCGGAGGATTAGCAGCAATCTTCCATTCCAGCTTATTAATTAATCAAAAACCTAGACAGAGCTTTAATTCATTTGAAAGCTTGTCTCTTAGTCTTGTCCATCCAAATTGGAAGTCCCAAAAACCAGTTTTATTTGTTATTATCTATCGTCCACCTGGTCGTTACTGTGAGTTTCTCTGTGAATTTTCTGACCTTTTGTCTGAGTTAGTGCTTAGCTCAGATAAGATAATTATAGTGGGCGATTTTAATATCCACACAGATGCTGAGAATGACAGCCTCAACACTGCATTTAATCTATTATTAGACTCTATCGGCTTTGCTCAAAAAGTAATGAGTCCACCCACCACTTTAATCATATCTTAGATCTTGTTCTGACTTATGGTATGGAAATAGAAGACTTACAGTATTCCCTGAAAACTCCCTTCTGTCTGATCATTTTTTAATAACATTTACATTTACCCTGATGGACTACCCTGCAGTGGGGAATAAGTTTCATTACACTAGAAGTCTTTCAGAAAGCGCTGTAACTAGGTTTAAGGATATGATTCCTTCGTTATGTTCTCTAATGTCATATACCAACACAGAGCAGAGTAGCTACCTAAACTCTGTAAGGGAGTTAGAGTATCTCGTCAATAGTTTTACATCCTCTTTGAAGACAACTTTGGATGCTGTAGCTCCTCTGAAAAAGAGAGCTTTAAATCAGAAGTGTCTGACTCCGTGGTATAACTCACAAACTCGTAGCTTAAAGCAGATAACCCGTAAGTTGGAGAGGAAATGGCATCTCACTAATTTAGAAGATCTTCACTTAGCCTGGAAAAAGAGTTTTGTTGCTCTATAAAAAAGCCCTCCGTAAAGCTAGGACATCTTTCTACTCAATCACTAATTGAAGAAAATAAGAATAACCTCAGGTTTCTTTTCAGCACTGTAGCTAGGCTGACAAAGAGTCAGAGCTCTATTGAGCTGAGTATTCCATTAACTTTAACTAGTAATGACTTCATGACTTTCTTTGCTACAAAATTTGACTATTAGAGAAAAAATTACTCATAACCATCCCAAAGATGTATCGTTATCTTTGGCTGCTTTCAGTGATGCCGGTATTTGGTTAGACTCTTTCTCTCCGGTTTGTTCTGTCTGAGTTATTTTCATTGGTTGCTTCGTCCAAACCATCGGCATGTTTATTGGACCCCATTCCTGCCAGGCTGCTCAAGGAAGTCCTACCATTATTTAATGCTTCAATCTTAAATATGATCAATCTATCTTTGTTAGTTGGTTATGTACCACAGGCCTTTAAGGTGGCAGTAATTAAACCATTACTTAAAAAGCCATCACTTGACCCAGCTATCTTAGCTAATTATAGGCCAATTTCCAACCTTCCTTTTCTCTCAAAGATTCTTGAGAGGGTAGTTGTAAAACAGCTAACTGATCACCTGCAGAGGAATGGTCTATTTGAAGAGTTTCAGTCAGGTTTTAGAATTCATCATAGTACAGAAACAGCATTAGTGAAGGTTACAAATGATCTTCTTATGGCTTCGGACAGTGGACTTATCTCTGTGCTTGTTCTGTTGGACCTCAGTGCTGCTTTGATACTGTTGACCATAAAATTTTATTACAGAGATTAGAGCATGTCATAGGTATTAAAGGCACTGCGCTGCGGTGGTTTGAATCATATTTGTCTAATAGATTACAGTTTGTTCATGTAAATGGGGAATCTTCTTCACAGACTAAAGTTAATTATGGAGTTCCACAAGGTTCTGTGCTAGGACCAATTTTATTCACTTTATACATGCTTCCCTTAGGCAGTATTATTAGACGGTATTGCTTAAATTTTCATTGTTACGCAGATGATACCCAGCTTTATCTATCCATGAAGCCAGAGGATACACACCAATTAGCTAAACTGCAGGATTGTCTTACAGACATAAAGACATGGATGACCTCTAATTTCCTGCTTTTAAACTCAGATAAAACTGAAGTTATTGTACTTGGCCCCACAAATCTTAGAAGCATGGTGTCTAACCAGATCGTTACTCTGGATGGCATTTCCCTGATCTCTAGTAATACTGTGAGAAATCTTGGAGTCATTTTTGATCAGGATATGTCATTCAAAGCGCATATTAAACAAATATGTAGGACTGCCTTTTTGCATTTACGCAATATCTCTAAAATCAGAAAGGTCTTGTCTCAGAGTGATGCTGAAAAACTAATTCATGCATTTATTTCCTCTAGGCTGGACTATTGTAATTCATTATTATCAGGTTGTCCTAAAAGTTCCCTAAAAAGCCTTCAGTTGGTTCAGAATGTTGCAGCTAGAGTACTGACGGGGACTAGCAGGAGAGAGCATATCTCACCCGTGTTGGCCTCTCTTCATTGGCTTCCTGTTAATTCTAGAATAGAATTTTAAATTCTTCTTCTTACTTATAAGGTTTTGAATAATCAGGTCCCATCTTATCTTAGGGACCTCGTAGTACCATATTACCCCATTAGAGCGCTTCGCTCTCAGACTGCGGGCTTACTTGTAGTTCCTAGGGTTTGTAAGAGTAGAATGGGAGGCAGAGCCTTCAGCTTTCAGGCTCCTCTCCTGTGGAACCAGCTCCCAATTCAGATCAGGGAGACAGATACCCTCTCTACTTTTTAAGATTAGGCTTAAAACTTTCCTTTTCGCTAAGGCTTATAGTTAGGGCTGGATCGGGTGACCCTGGACCATCCCTTGGTTATGCTGCTTTAGACGTAGATTGTGGGGGGGTTCCCATGATGCACTGTTTCTTTCTCTTTTTGCTCCGTATGCATCACTCTGCATTTAATCATTAGTGATCGATCTCTGCCCCCCTTCACGGCATGTCTTTTTCCTGGTTTTTTCCCTCAGCCCCAACCAGTCTCAGCAGAAGACTGCCCCTCCCTGAGCCTGGTTCTGCTGGAGGTTTCTTCCTGTTAAAAGGGAGTTTTTCCTTCCCACTGTTGCCAAGTGCTTGCTCATAGGGGGTCGTTTTGACCATTGGGGTTTTTCATAATTATTGTATGGCCTTGCCTTACAATATGGAGCGCCTTGGGGCAACTGTTTGTTGTGATTTGGCGCTATATAAGAAAAAAGTTGATTGATTGATTGATTGACTCTGTGGTGTGAGAATATTAGTTTACTAAATTCACTAAATTTACTAAATGCTGTCATTGTGTTTATTGTGTGACACCTGTGTCTCACCATTCTGCATCACAGTGAAAACTGTGTTTAGTGACTGAGAACGTGTTTAGTTTTTTTAAAAGACTGCATGAAATCTGCAAATTGTGTCTAACTGTGAAAACTGCTTAAGGTTTTGCCAAAAAAGCTGATTGATTGAGAAAAGGAGTTCAGGCCCCTGTGAATTTGGTTCAGGGAATGGATTTTAGTGTTTTAGCAATTCAGAAAAACTAATATTGTGGTTCTGACTGGCAGTGTTTCGCTTTTTCCAGACGCAAATCCAAGATGGTGATTGTCCTGCTGGTTCACCGGGCCCTCAAAAAGTCAGTGATGTAGAAATCTCCACGCCCTCTGTGCACTGTTGCTGCATCCAATGCGTTCAGCGTGTCAAAATGATCGACCGACGTGTTCAGTGTGAAAGGCCCTTAAGTCTTTCTGATGAATGGAGAAGTGTTTTCCATTCATCATAGTGTTTTACATTGAGCACATCAGTGTTCAACATCATATGATGGTGTGTGTGTGTGTGTGCGTGTGTGTGCGTGTCATTTGAAAACAAAATACAATTTTGAGAACAAATAACACTGTTTTGAATGTAGAGCTTCATTTTGCAGGAGAGTAGAGGAGTTTTCCCCATGATGTGTGTGTGTGTGTGTTTTGAGTATGAGTCATGCTTTCAGAAAATGTGTGTAAGTAATCAAGAAAAACTGTAATATAAAAATGTGTTTCAGTATTTCCTTCCAGCCACAGTGTGTCCTCACAGCATGGATCTGCTGATTATTACTTTGAACTTGTACAGTGTTTTCATCTGAAAACGGTTCAAGTGATATTGTGAAGTTTTATGAATTAAGTTTCAGCAGTTAATTGTGGATTTTTCTTCAGGCTTTCCTGTAATAAAACAGACCTGCAACAGAGTTGTTGGGCACATTGCTGGACACAACCTGGACACATCGTTAAACTACATGCTGGGCTTCACTTTGTCAGAACTGTTGAAGTTTTGGTTGAGTTTTGGGCTGGACTAATTGGACAAATCATTCAGGAATGACCTGGAAGTGCCACCCAGAGTGCACAACACCAGCACCTTAGGATTTTAACACAGATTCATGCAAATTCTTTCTGTGACCTTTACATTTGATCAGTTCTGTCGAAAAAGTATCCACTTCATCCACAATTAACACCCACCCAACTCTCCCACCATGTTTATAGTGCAGCAAATAACGGAAACAATACTTCACATGGTGATACAACCCAGGTAACACACAACGTAAATGCAATGTTGCTGGAAGGTTGCTGACAACATTGTAGCAACGTGAATTTGTAGACTCCCCACAACATTGCTGCAACATTGCAACACAACGTTGTTGCAACATTCCGGCAACATTGTGGCAACGTCAGATTGTTAGCTGGGAAGCACCAAATCCAGCACAAATTCTCCTTAGACATTGCCCTTTTGAATGAACTGAGAGGCCACTTGAATTTTCAAGGCGGCCACATGGGGGTCAGTTGAAGAATTACACAGGGGTTAAAAATTTAAAAATGCTCCAATCATATTGAAAACTATACCACATTATTTGTCTGATCATAAAGATTCCAAAAAAGTATAGTTTGGACTATTTATGACTGAATGTTATGGGGTAAATGCCTTAAGAATGGTGACAAAGGTCAATTTCAGTTTGGACAGGGGTCAAAAGTTAAAGTTGCTCCAATTTTAGTAAAAAAAAAAAAATGGTGCAAATTGTTAATTGAGCTACTTGGATTAATAAATGGAATAGTTTTGATTATGTTGAATGCTTGGGCTCTAAAGTAAAGGTCAAATAGTGTTGATGTATGTTACCCTGTAACATGATAACTAAGCATGATACATGGTGCAAAATATTCCTTTTTGAAACCCTATTAGCTCAACCAATAACTTGCATCACCTTTGAACAAAATTGGAGCAACTCTAACTTTTGACCCCTGTACAAACTGAAAATGAACTTTGTCACTATTCTTATTGTTTTTACCCCAGAACTCTATAGAATTCAGCCATAGATTGTTGTGTGGGCCGCTGAAGAGGAGGTACTGCTGGCCCACCACCACCAGATGGCGCCCTGCTTGGAGTGCGGGCTTCAAGCACGAGAGGGCGTCGGAACCACTGGAGTGACAGCTGTCACATCATCACCAGCTGTCACTCATCACCTTCATCCTCTATAAAAGCTGGACTGCAACTCCACCTCCCTGCCGAGAAATCAGCTACCATTCAGGTAATTCTCTGCTGTACTGAAAACTGTCATAGTCTGAACTCTTTTGCAGCTGCTTTCCTGTGGTGTGCCTTATCTGCTGGATTGGCATTTGGTGTGAACAGCGACGGCTTCGCTTCACACTCCAACCAGATAAGTGGTTAGACAGGAGCTGCACGAGTGTATGATTGGAGGTGGAGGATTTCCCTCCTGGAGGATTCAAACACCGGAGGATTGCTGGGTGTGTATTCACACACCCACCACTAACTTTCTGTTCTCTGCCAGCAGTACCAGGTCTGACTGCTGAAGACAGTGGCCACCTGGGGCGCAGGGCTTGGCGGCTTTGGTGTTCTTCAGATCCGTTGGTGGTGGAAGCTGTGTGGGATCCGGCTCTTCTCTCGCCAGACGTCTTCTATCTTTGAGCCTGCCCACACGTCACCTTGTGTATAATTGACAATCCACAATATTGTTATTGTCTGTAATTCGTTGTGCGATTCACAACATTAAATTATTACTTTTTGGCTTATCCATTGTCCGATCATTAACGCCCCCTGTTGTGGGTCCGTGTCACGACACCTTCCCAACATAGATAGTCCAAACTATACCTTTTTGGAATCTTTACAATCAGACAAATAATGTGGTATAATTATCAATATGACTGGAGCATTTTTATATTTTGACCCCTACTTGGCCACCTATTGAACATTCAAGTGGACCATCGGTTTTTCAAAAGAGTATTATCTAAGGTGTACTTTTGCCAAATTTGGTGCTTGTATCATCATTTGAAGGATTCCTCTGTAAATATTCTGTTATCTGCTACATTATTACTCTCTATTGGCTCTAAACATTTTAATTTAAAGATGTATAACCTTGACATTTCATGGTTCATGGTTATATGCAGGTTTTGAACCCTTGAGCTACGTAAATCACACAAGTAAATCATCACTTTTACAGCATGTTTTCTTCAGACAAGTCAGGGGGTGAATACATAACACTGAATGTCTTGCACTTCATTTACATCAATTACAAAGAAATACAAACAGTATGGTTCTGTGTATTAAAATCTTGGTGGAGGATGCAGTTCTCAAAACTGAGTGACCATGTAAGAAGTAGACGAGTGAGGGAAGCCAAAAAGACACCCAGACAACGCAGAAGAAGTTATTGGCTTCTGTGGCTACGAATGGAGAAAATGTGCATAGTCCAAGTTTTGCATTTTGTATCACCAATTGTGCAGCTTCATGATGAAGTGGTTTAGAGGAGGATTTATTAAAAAGAAGACCTGAAAGTTCAGCTGCAGTTTGCCAGAAGGCACATGGGAGATTTAAGCTTAGAACTGATGTGTTCTTTTGCTGACATTGGTGTGTGTGTGTGTGTGTGTGTTTACAGTAGTTAAAGAAAGTTTTAGAATCTCCAGATGTTTGGTAACAATGTAATATTTAGTTTTATTGTCATCAAGGGTCAACAGGAAAAAAAGTCACCAAATGTGAAACTATTACAATATCAGTTTGCAATCTGTATATAAAAAATGAAGAAAAATACTTTGTCCTTTTTTGACAACACAATCAAAAACAACCACATTTAGTTATGGTGGAAATTGCAGAAGAATTACAGGGTTTTTAATATCAGAAAAGATATTATTTGTAAACATGAGCAACAGGAACAGACCTTTATTTTAAAAAACAGGTTTGAATTTTTTCTTCTTCCAAAATTAGTTATATCTGTTAGCTTCTGATGTCAAAGACATTTAGCTGCCAAAAACCCAGCAGCAGCACAAACTCCACCAAAAATAACAATCCAGGAGTTTCGCCTCTCAGAGTCTTTCTGCTTTTTCCAGCTGGCCTCCTGGGCTTCCAGCTGCTTCTGAAATCTTTCCTCCTGCTCCTTCTGTACTTTGGCTGAATGAGCCTTCTGGGCTTCCAGCTTCTTCAGGAAACTTTCCTCCTGCTCCTTCTGTACTTGAGCCTTCTGGGCTTCCAGCTGCTTCTGAAATCTTTCCTCCTGCTCCTTCTGTACTTTGGCTGAATGAGCCTTCTGGGCTTCCAGCTTCTTCAGGAAACTTTCCTCCTGCTCCTTCTGTACTTTGGCTGAATCAGCCTCCTGGGCTTCCAGCTTCTTCAAGAAACTTTCCTCCTGCTCCTTCTGTACTTTGGCTGAATGAGCCTCCTGGGCTTCCAGCTTCTTCAAGAAACTTTCCTCCTGCTCCTTCTGTACTTTGGCTGAATGAGCCTTCAGGGTTTCCAGCGTCTTCTGGAAACTTTCCTCCTGCTCCTTCTGTACTTCGGCTGAATAGCCCTCCTGGGCTTCCAGCTGCTTCTGGAAATTTTCCTCCTGCTCCTTCTCTACTTGAGCTGAAAGAACCATCTGGGCTTCCAGCTGCTTCTGGAAACTTTCCTCCTGCTCCTTCTGTACTTTGGCTGATAGGGCCTCCTGGGTTTCCAGCTTCTTCTGGAATCCTTTTACGTGCTCCTTCTGTACTTTAGCTGAAAGGGCCATCTGGGTTTCCAGCTTCTTCTGGAAACTTTCTTCCTGCTCCTTCTGCACTTTGCCTGAATGAGCATTCTGGGCTTCCAGCTTCCTGAGGTACCTTGCCTCTGTGGCTTGCAGGTCTTTCTCATACTTGTCTTTCATGTCTTCCCTCTCTTTTCTGAAGTAATTCTTCAGCTCTTGCAGCTCTTCCATGAGACGGACGTTCTCCTGTTTCATTTGGAACGTCTTGTCCAACTGAACATCAGAGGCACTTTTTGTTGTCAGATCTAAGAGACAAAAAGACATTTAGTCCATCAGAAAAGATCAGATCTGATTGTTCTTAGAGTTCTCACAGCAGCAATTACATCAGCAGAGATCAGATACAAAACAGATCAAGAATAAAACATGAATCTGATTTAAAAAGGGGGAAAAACTGTTTCAAACAACACAAGAATCCAAACTGCATCACATTTATGCAGAAAACAAAAGAACTAGTAAAAGGAGTTGACTTACCGTTCTGGACGGGGATGGTGACATTGTCAGCTTGTGGTCCCTTTTTTCCCTCTACAATGTCAAACTGCAGCGTTCCTCCTTCTCCCACACTGCTGAGGTATTTACGAGCATTTGTGCATTTGATGGCAGAATGATGAAGAAAAATGTCCACTTGAGTGTCACTCCTTCGAATAAAACCAAAGCCATCCTTGAAATTATACCATTGGACTGTACCTAAGACCTTTGTTTCTATGACCCTATAACCCTCTGTTGGGCTGGATGGAGTGTTCATTCTACCACTAGTCCGCTGGGTCTTGTCCTTCCTGCTCATTGTAGCTCACAGTTGATAAGAGGTTCAAATGTCCTTCTATCTGCTTCTGTTGTCTGTTGTCTGTTGCTGGTTGTTCTGTTGGAGGGGTGCAGACTAACAAACCACTTTCCACTTACATGAACATTTTTGCTTTGTGACCAGGATCCTTTGTGACGTCATTTCGGTGCTGCAGATTAACACTGAGTTCACTTTGTGATCAACAACCAGCTTTATGATGTCATTTGAGTGCTACAGATAACAACTGACTTCACTTTACTACCAGCCTGCTTTATGACGTCATTAGAATGCTACAGATGAATACTGGGCATGTTTATTAAAAAAAAAAAAAAAAACTAGCATCAGAAGCAGAAACTTTATTATGACATTAGCTGTGTGCTAATGAACATGAAAGTTTGTGAAACTCGGCATTATTTCTTTATGAAGTTACTGCGTAATGTTCAGGGTCAGTGTGATTCCCCGGCCCCTCTCCTTGTGAGGGAGCTTATATGTTCTGCAGATACAAATGCAGTGTTGTTATTTTCTGTATTACTTTGATTAATACAAGGAAAATAAAAAATGAGATTGACACGATATCTACTTTTATTATACGATATTCAATGTCTGTTCAAAAAGTTGTACTTTCAACTGCTCAGGGGACGGACGGTCCCTGAAGTAGCTTTTGGTTGGTCTGACGTCATTGTGTTGACATGCTAACCAGGAAGTGTGCCAATGAATTCCCTTTAGATTTATTTGACATTACAGGTGGTTAAAGGACAATGTCATGGTTCAGAAAACTGTAAGTGAAACATGGAATTATATCTTTTCCGCTCTCTCCTCTTCGTCTCGCTGACGGTTTGGACATTAGGAGACGGTGAGTGTTTCCCGGGGAAAAGAAGCGAATGCTGTTATGCTAATCTTTGCTAGCTTAGCCGGGGGTGAAAAGTGAGTATGTCGCGAAAAATGTCCGTGTTTGTGTCTGCAGATGGCCAGGTGACTTTTGTGTCTCAGCTGTCGTCTAAACCTGCTCAGAAACTGTCCAGATACGGCTGGTACGGCAGTGTGCGGCTACAGAGGTTTCACATCCCGGAGGAGACTGCAGTGGCTCGCTGGCGCTTCTCTGCTACCAGAGGCCACAGGTTCAACTGTGGACAACACAATGTCACCATGTAACCATCATATCGTTATATTTCTTCTGCTTTAGTGTTCTGTCTCTCATCTGCACAGCCTCTTTAAATCTCCCTTATTCCTGCTTTAGTTTTTCTTTCTGCAGTCATCCTTTATGTCCTGACAGTGACACGTGGTTTCCCCTTAATGTTCATTTTATATGTTCTTTTCTGTTGTAGTTATATTCGATGGGGTGCTCCCCCAGTTATAAACCCAGAAAATTCAGCCTTTCCAAACTCAACGCTGTGAAGTCGTTGTAGCTCTTTGAAACTGCAGGTGACATCCCATGGTTCCTTGACCTTCAACCTCTCCAACCCGGCACCCGGGGATTGGTATGTTGCTGCCCATTTGCCTGAAGATGATGGTCGCATAGAGCAGAAGGTTTGTAGAGATATATGATGATGACTATAGTACCAAATCGAGAAAATGTTTTCGCAAATCTTATTAAGCATCATCAAGAATAAACTAAATTTATTGCATTAAAACCTCAAAAAGTAAATATGGAGTCCTCATTTAAAAAAGAAATACAGTAAAACTCACCTAAGCCGTCATTGTATAAACCGGATAGTCGCACTCACTGGACAAAAGCAGAAGTCCCAATGTTTTTGAATGGATTTCCATGTAATAAACACTGTATATACTGGATTTTGTATAATGGATTTTCAGTCACATCGGGCAAAACATCCTGCCCTATCGTAATTTATTTCCTTTTTCCATGGAGCCCGTAATGTTGTACATGCATGACATCACTGTGAGGTTTTCCAGGGGAACATGCAAGCTGGCTATAGACTGCACAATGATATGATGCCTTACTCATGATCATAGATGCACCAATGTAATGCAGAAGTGTTTTGTGGAGTAACAGCCTACATATTAGTGTAGGCTGTTACTCTGTTGTGATTTGGCGCTGTATAAATGAAAAATATTACAGTGTGCACCCCATCTCCTCCATTCACTGCAGTGAAGGAGGATTACTGGAGCTGTGCAGCATGTCTCATCTGTGGTCCAGAGTAATTAAAAAGCAATGAAACTGCTACTGTCTGTACAAGATACAATTTCTGTGCATAATCTGGTTATTTATTTCCAACATTTGATCTTTTTGTAGACTGTGCCAAGATGAGCAGGCACAGAAAGTGTTACATTGAGTGTGACACTGATAGATGTTTTTATGTGATTATGTGGATAATCTCCCTTCCTTTCACTTGGAGTTGCCTCATCCGATCCCAGGTGGATTTGCATATTGATTTGGCACAAGTTTTGCCCTTCCTTACGCAACTATACATTACATGGAGAAATGTGGCAGGGGTGGGGTTTTAACCAGGAACCTTCCACAGTGAAACCAAAATCTTGCTGTGTTGTGTGCATTTGTATCGTATCACTGGATCGTGGATGGCCAGCTTTATACTATGGGCATGCTGTGGCTGTTTAGCACATGTCACATGGAAAATTTGATATACGGTATTATGTTGTCAAACTGCGCGCAAGATCGTCTTTGTGGGAAACTATGATTTTCACATGGCGGTTACATATCCATGAGCGTCTGAACAAGATTTAAGCTCTTGCCAACATAATTAGAAAAAGTCACCCCCTTATAATCCACCCCAGTCAGTGTAGTTTTGTGACTGTCTCGTTTGTTTATTTATTGTTAGCATATTAATAGCTAAATTTCACTTAGCTTTGCAAAAACAGAATGTAGTTATAGTATGAAAAGAGAAAGAGTTTCTTGTATGAAAGTAGCTTAACCACAGTCTTCTGTGCTTTTTCCTGAGCCCTTGTTTGTGACTCATACTTACTTCAGCAATACAGTACACTCTCTAATCTCTCTACTCTTCTTTTACAGGGCTTTCCCTCTTGCACCTACCTTTTCCAGCCCCAGCTGTCAATCAGGAGATCTGTGGACACACCCATTTTATACCAGGCTGCATTCCTTCAACAAACCGCAGCCCCCAACAGACCTGCACGCCTTAAGTAAGGCATTTTTGTGTCTTTGTGAAGATGTTTTCCTTGTTGGTGTTTTTTAGGGGATTCATGATGTTTCTGTGATTGTTTAGGTTGTATGTTCCAGAGTTTGCCTCTTCTGTCACCATTTCTGTGGCTGATTGTTCATCAGCAGAGGGCCCAGGTAGTACAAACTGTTCACTAGCCATCAGACTTGGCTCCGCTTCTCTGCTTGAAGGCCCAGTAACAGTGAACTGCTCAGGGATTGGCTGCTCTGCAACCCTTTTCACCCCTCCTTGGAACACCTGGTTACGAGTTGTTGTGGAGAGCCGCCATGACAACCATTCTGTGACCTTTAGGATTGTATCAAATTACACGGGTAAATGCAGAAATACGCACAGGTCAAACATGCGGTTTCACACATTGTCTGTCAAAACCACTGGATGTGTAATTCTTTTCTGCACTGTTTGTGTCAGTTGGCTGCAAGCCTCCAAGTGTAGGCCTTACGGGAGATGACTTCAGCAAACTCCAAGGCAACAGCACCAATGCTAATGGCACACTGGCAACCAACAGCTCAGCAGTTACTGAGACAGTTGCATTTAGCAACACATCGTTGTTAGCATCGTTGTTATCACCCTTGTTGGCATCAAGGTGTGTGTGGAGCATCCCCGTGCTCTTTGATGAGCTTGATGTCTTATCACTGCGATACACACCCATCAATGGACCAAATGTCAGCATTACAAACACTCATCCAACACTGCTCAGCTACCCACTGCCCACTCAAGCCACTGGTGGCACCCTCAACTTACAGCTCACGCTCAACACTGTGAGTGCCACTGAATGTCATACACATACCCAGTACATCGTGTTGGATTTGAGTGTCCCTGAGTCATGTGTTTGTGGTGGTTAACTTTGATTTGTGTATAGACTAATGCAACACTGGGAAACAGCAGCACCGTGGTGGCCTGTCTCACTCCATGGGCTCCAGCCCTCGGACTCAACCACTCTCAGCCCTGTCACACAGGTAGCACTTTATAATCTTCACGTTCATTTGATTAAAAATGCACAAATCGAAGAACGCATGGCTATAATATGTAATTTAATTATCCTGATCCTCTAGTTTCCCATCAGTCTGTTTGAACTATTGATGGACATTTGACAACGGACAAAAAAAAATTCTGCTCCTGAAAGTCAAATGGAGGATCAGTTTTTGTTTGTGCGGTTTAGCTTTAGGCCTTTTGCATTTTTTTAATAGACCCAGCAGAAGTAGATCTGTCAGTATTTTATCTGTTACTTTTCAGTGGAGTTATGTCAAAATACAAGACTTTTTTCACAAAACAGCAGTTTTTCCACCATGAATTTCACTGTTTTCCAGAACTTCTTGGCATCTGAACCACCAACTAAAAATTCTTTTCATTTACTTTTCTGGCAACCTTTTTTGGACATAGTAACATTTGAAAGGAGAAAGAAAAGCGCTTTTCTCTATCTTTCTTAAGTACCACTGGGTTTGGTTCATTTTCCATAATGTCTGTTGCTTCTTGTAGTGTCACTGATTGTCAATATCAAGCAGCATATGCGTTGTTTAATGAAACTAAAATTTGTCACCATTTTTCATGTGCAGCTTTGTTTGGAGGATATGGTGTCCATGTGAATGCCAGTGTTCCTAAGGCTGTAATCAGACTGCCTTTCCCTCAGTCAGCAACATGGTACCTCACCCTGCAGCTTGCATGTAATGGGTAAAAAAGAAACACACCCACACATATTTGTGTAATTGTAAATATTGTCACAGTAAAATAAATTATATATTCATAGCATATTTTGAATGTTTCCTGCACTTTGAAATTTTGTCTTCTACAGAAAACATGTTTAAAATGGACAGTATACATGCCCACACTCTACATTACACATATAGTATGTAATAGCATATGAAGCCTTGTTAATGTCCGTGTGATGTGGACATAGGTTTACATACACTTGGGTTAAAGACTTTGCCACATATTCGCATTTGTACATAGTGGATTCTGTCAAACGATATGTGTGTTGTGTCAATGAGAATGTCTATATTATTTCTCTATAAAATAATTTTAAAAGTTAGAATTATATCTTGTCATTTTTCTTAATTGTCTCAGTAATTTAGTGGGTCAGAGGTTTACATATACCATGATGTATACGGACAACGGCATGGAAGGTTCCACAAATTGATAGAATTACATGTAAATCTTCTGAATAAGTAATTGGCAAAAAAATTAATTGTGGAATATTTGGTTGTAGTTTGTGGGCCTGACTAAAAAAACAAACAAAACATTGCCTTCTTGTGTTTAAGAGTAGGGTGGGGGGAAACACACAGGCATCCGGTTTTCCAACTGACTTCAACTGGGCCTCTACTGGTGGTTGGCTCTCACTGCGGTATTGTATCACTTCCTCTTCCGGAGCACAGCGGTGTTTTGCTGTATCTGTTAGCTGTTTAATCTGCGCAGTTAGATTGATCTAGTTACCTAGATAACGAATTGTTTCACAGTGTTATCTTCACGTGCCTTAACTAAAGCACTCCCTCTGCTGAATCAGCTCTAAATTATTTACATGTTATTCACGTTATAGACCCTTAATGAAAATCTGGGTTCCTGTCTCTTGTCTGCTGTTTTGGACTTGACTTGACTTCTGCTTCAGCTGAGCGAGTTCCTGTGTGTGATTTACGTGTTGGTTTACGTGTTGGCATCAGAATTTTGGCTCTCTGTTGGGACTGTTTACACAGAGACTGCTACCTGCTGCTTTGGACTTGAATTAACAGTCTTTTTCAAGACTTTTTTACTTTTTTACCTTTTTACTTTTTTTTTTTTTTTTTTTTTACTGTGCTCCAACGCCTAAGGAAGACCTCTAACGGTCGAAACATCGCGACGGAGCACTTTTATCAGCTAACTTTCATCAGCGTTGGCAATCTAACTAGCTTGCTAACGCTTTCGTTTTTATTTTTTATTTATTTATTTTTTTTATTTTATTTTATTTTTATTTTTATTTTTTTTTCTCTTGTAGCACTGTTGTCGTGCGTTATCTGTGCTGCTCCACAGCGTGTTTAGTTGATTTTTATTTTATTTTAGCACCGTTGTCGTGCGTTGCCTGTGCTGCTTCATGGCCTGTTTGGTGCCTTGATTGGGGCACTCCTTCTGCTGAATCACCTTTAAATTATTTACACATTATTCACTTTGTGTGTTTTTAGGAATCCGCTAGGTTGCGTAGCTACTAGCTCTTAGCCGATTTAGCATGGCGGCTTCTCTTGTCTCTCCCGCACTTTTCTGCTCTGGGTGTGAAATGTTTAGTTATTCCTCGGCCTCCTTTAGCAGTAACGGTACTTGTAATAAGTGCAGCTTATTCGTAGCTTTGGAGGCCAGGCTGGGCGAATTGGAGACTCGGCTCCGCACCGTGGAAAATTCTACAGCTAGCCAGGCCCTTGTAGTCGGTGCGGACCAAGGTAGCTTAGCCGCCGTTAGTTTCCCTCTGGCAGATCCCGGGCAGTCGGGAAAGCAGGCTGACTGGGTGACTGTGAGGAGGAAGCGTAGTCCTAAACAGAAGCCCCGTGTACACCGTCAACCCGTTCACATCTCTAACCGTTTTTCCCCACTCGACGATACACTCGCCGAGGATCAAACTCTGGTTATTGGCGACTCTGTTTTGAGAAATGTGAAGTTAGCGACACCAGCAACCATTGTCAATTGTCTTCCGGGGGCCAGAGCAGGCGACATTGAAGGAAATTTGAAATTGCTGGCTAAGGCTAAGCGTAAATTTGGTAAGATTGTAATTCACGTCGGCAGTAATGACACTCGGTTGCGCCAATCGGAGGTCACTAAAATTAACATTAAATTGTTGTGTAACTTTGCAAAAACAATGTCGGACTCTGTAGTTTTCTCTGGGCCCCTCCCCAATCAGACCGGGAGTGACATGTTTAGCCGCATGTTCTCCTTGAATTGCTGGCTGTCTGAGTGGTGTCCAAAAAATGAGGTGGGCTTCATTGATAATTGGCAAAGCTTCTGGGGAAAACCTGGTCTTGTTAGGAGAGACGGCATCCATCCCACTTTAGATGGAGCAGCTCTCATTTCTAGAAATCTGGCCAATTTTCTTGGATCCTCCAAACTGTGACTGTCCAGCGTTGGGACCAGGAGGCAGAGCTGTGGTCTTATACCCCTCTCTGCAGCTTCTCTCCCCCTGCCATCCCCTCGTTGCCCCATCCCCGTAGAGACGGTGCCTGCTCCCAGACCACCAATAACCAGCAAAAATCTATTTAAGCATAAAAATTCAAAAAGAAAAAATAATATAGTACCTTCAATTGCACCACAGACTAAAACAGTTAAATGTGGTCTATTAAACATTAGGTCTCTCTCTTCTAAGTCCCTGTTGGTAAATGATATAATAATTGATCAACGTATTGATTTATTCTGCCTAACAGAAACCTGGTTACAGCAGGATGAATATGTTAGTTTAAATGAGTCAACACCCCCGAGTCACACTAACTGTCAGAATGCTCGTAGCACGGGCCGTGGCGGAGGATTAGCAGCAATCTTCCATTCCAGCTTATTAATTAATCAAAAACCTAGACAGAGCTTTAATTCATTTGAAAGCTTGTCTCTTAGTCTTGTCCATCCAAATTGGAAGTCCCAAAAACCAGTTTTATTTGTTATTATCTATCGTCCACCTGGTCGTTACTGTGAGTTTCTCTGTGAATTTTCTGACCTTTTGTCTGACTTAGTGCTTAGCTCAGATAAGATAATTATAGTGGGCGATTTTAATATCCACACAGATGCTGAGAATGACAGCCTCAACACTGCATTTAATCTATTATTAGACTCTATCGGCTTTGCTCAAAAAGTAAATGAGTCCACCCACCACTTTAATCATATCTTAGATCTTGTTCTGACTTATGGTATGGAAATAGAAGACTTAACAGTATTCCCTGAAAACTCCCTTCTGTCTGATCATTTTTTAATAACATTTACATTTACCCTGATGGACTACCCTGCAGTGGGGAATAAGTTTCATTACACTAGAAGTCTTTCAGAAAGCGCTGTAACTAGGTTTAAGGATATGATTCCTTCGTTATGTTCTCTAATGTCATATACCAACACAGAGCAGAGTAGCTACCTAAACTCTGTAAGGGAGTTAGAGTATCTCGTCAATAGTTTTACATCCTCTTTGAAGACAACTTTGGATGCTGTAGCTCCTCTGAAAAAGAGAGCTTTAAATCAGAAGTGTCTGACTCCGTGGTATAACTCACAAACTCGTAGCTTAAAGCAGATAACCCGTAAGTTGGAGAGGAAATGGCGTCTCACTAATTTAGAAGATCTTCACTTAGCCTGGAAAAAGAGTTTGTTGCTCTATAAAAAAGCCCTCCGTAAAGCTAGGACATCTTTCTACTCATCACTAATTGAAGAAAATAAGAATAACCTCAGGTTTCTTTTCAGCACTGTAGCCAGGCTGACAAAGAGTCAGAGCTCTATTGAGCTGAGTATTCCATTAACTTTAACTAGTAATGACTTCATGACTTTCTTTGCTAACAAAATTTTGACTATTAGAGAAAAAATTACTCATAACCATCCCAAAGATGTATCGTTATCTTTGGCTGCTTTCAGTGATGCCGGTATTTGGTTAGACTCTTTCTCTCCGGTTGTTCTGTCTGAGTTATTTTCATTGGTTGCTTCGTCCAAACCATCGGCATGTTTATTGGACCCCATTCCTGCCAGGCTGCTCAAGGAAGTCCTACCATTATTTAATGCTTCAATCTTAAATATGATCAATCTATCTTTGTTAGTTGGTTATGTACCACAGGCCTTTAAGGTGGCAGTAATTAAACCATTACTTAAAAAGCCATCACTTGACCCAGCTATCTTAGCTAATTATAGGCCAATTTCCAACCTTCCTTTTCTCTCAAAGATTCTTGAGAGGGTAGTTGTAAAACAGCTAACTGATCACCTGCAGAGGAATGGTCTATTTGAAGAGTTTCAGTCAGGTTTTAGAATTCATCATAGTACAGAAACAGCATTAGTGAAGGTTACAAATGATCTTCTTATGGCTTCGGACAGTGGACTTATCTCTGTGCTTGTTCTGTTGGACCTCAGTGCTGCTTTTGATACTGTTGACCATAAAATTTTATTACAGAGATTAGAGCATGTCATAGGTATTAAAGGCACTGCGCTGCGGTGATTTGAATCATATTTGTCTAATAGATTACAGTTTGTTCATGTAAATGGGGAATCTTCTTCACAGACTAAAGTTAATTATGGAGTTCCACAAGGTTCTGTGCTAGGACCAATTTTATTCACTTTATACATGCTTCCCTTAGGCAGTATTATTAGACGGTATTGCTTAAATTTTCATTGTTACGCAGATGATACCCAGCTTTATCTATCCATGAAGCCAGAGGATACACACCAATTAGCTAAACTGCAGGATTGTCTTACAGACATAAAGACATGGATGACCTCTAATTTCCTGCTTTTAAACTCAGATAAAACTGAAGTTATTGTACTTGGCCCCACAAATCTTAGAAGCATGGTGTCTAACCAGATCGTTACTCTGGATGGCATTTCCCTGATCTCTAGTAATACTGTGAGAAATCTTGGAGTCATTTTTGATCAGGATATGTCATTCAAAGCGCATATTAAACAAATATGTAGGACTGCCTTTTTGCATTTACGCAATATCTCTAAAATCAGAAAGGTCTTGTCTCAGAGTGATGCTGAAAAACTAATTCATGCATTTATTTCCTCTAGGCTGGACTATTGTAATTCATTATTATCAGGTTGTCCTAAAAGTTCCCTAAAAAGCCTTCAGTTGGTTCAGAATGCTGCAGCTAGAGTACTGACGGGGACTAGCAGGAGAGAGCATATCTCACCCGTGTTGGCCTCTCTTCATTGGCTTCCTGTTAATTCTAGAATAGAATTTAAAATTCTTCTTCTTACTTATAAGGTTTTGAATAATCAGGTCCCATCTTATCTTAGGGACCTCGTAGTACCATATTACCCCATTAAGAGCGCTTCGCTCTCAGACTGCGGGCTTACTTGTAGTTCCTAGGGTTTGTAAGAGTAGAATGGGAGGCAGAGCCTTCAGCTTTCAGGCTCCTCTCCTGTGGAACCAGCTCCCAATTCAGATCAGGGAGACAGATACCCTCTCTACTTTTAAGATTAGGCTTAAAACTTTCCTTTTCGCTAAGGCTTATAGTTAGGGCTGGATCGGGTGACCCTGGACCATCCCTTGGTTATGCTGCTTTAGACGTAGATTGTGGGGGGGTTCCCATGATGCACTGTTTCTTTCTCTTTTTGCTCCGTATGCATCACTCTGCATTTAATCATTAGTGATCGATCTCTGCCCCCCTTCACGGCATGTCTTTTTCCTGGTTTTTTCCCTCAGCCCCAACCAGTCTCAGCAGAAGACTGCCCCTCCCTGAGCCTGGTTCTGCTGGAGGTTTCTTCCTGTTAAAAGGGAGTTTTTCCTTCCCACTGTTGCCAAGTGCTTGCTCATAGGGGGTCGTTTTGACCATTGGGGTTTTTCATAATTATTGTATGGCCTTGCCTTACAATATGGAGCGCCTTGGGGCAACTGTTTGTTGTGATTTGGCGCTATATAAGAAAAAAGTTGATTGATTGATTGATTGACTCTGTGGTGTGAGAATATTAGTTTACTAAATTCACTAAATTTACTAAATGCTGTCATTGTGTTTATTGTGTGACACCTGTGTCTCACCATTCTGCATCACAGTGAAAACTGTGTTTAGTGACTGAGAACGTGTTTAGAGTTTTTTTAAAAAGACTGCATGAAATCTGCAAATTGTGTCTAACTGTGAAAACTGCTTAAGGTTTTGCCAAAAAAGCTGATTGATTGAGAAAAGGAGTTCAGGCCCCTGTGAATTTGGTTCAGGGAATGGATTTTAGTGTTTTAGCAATTCAGAAAAACTAATATTGTGGTTCTGACTGGCAGTGTTTCGCTTTTTCCAGACGCAAATCCAAGATGGTGATTGTCCTGCTGGTTCACCGGGCCCTCAAAAAGTCAGTGATGTAGAAATCTCCACGCCCTCTGTGCACTGTTGCTGCATCCAATGCGTTCAGCGTGTCAAAATGATCGACCGACGTGTTCAGTGTGAAAGGCCCTTAAGTCTTTCTGATGAATGGAGAAGTGTTTTCCATTCATCATAGTGTTTTACATTGAGCACATCAGTGTTCAACATCATATGATGGTGTGTGTGCGTGTGTGTGCGTGTCATTTGAAAACAAAATACAATTTTGAGAACAAATAACACTGTTTTGAATGTAGAGCTTCATTTTGCTGGAGAGTAGAGGAGTTTTCCCCATGATGTGTGTGTGTGTGTGTTTTGAGTATGAGTCATGCTTTCAGAAAATGTGTGTAAGTAATCAAGAAAAACTGTAATATAAAAATGTGTTTCAGTATTTCCTTCCAGCCACAGTGTGTCCTCACAGCATGGATCTGCTGATTATTACTTTGAACTTGTACAGTGTTTTCATCTGAAAACGGTTCAAGTGATATTGTGAAGTTTTATGAATTAAGTTTCAGCAGTTAATTGTGGATTTTTCTTCAGGCTTTCCTGTAATAAAACAGACCTGCAACAGAGTTGTTGGGCACATTGCTGGACACAACCTGGACACATCGTTAAACTACATGCTGGGCTTCACTTTGTCAGAACTGTTGAAGTTTTGGTTGAGTTTTGGGCTGGACTAATTGGACAAATCATTCAGGAATGACCGGGAAGTGCCACCCAGAGTGCACAACACCAGCACCTTAGGATTTTAACACAGATTCATGCAAATTCTTTCTGTGACCTTTACATTTGATCAGTTCTGTTGAAAAGGTATCCACTTCATCCACAATTAACACCCACCCAACTCTCCCACCATGTTTATAGTGCAGCAAATAACGGAAACAATACTTCACATGGTGATACAACCCACGTAACACACAACGTAAATGCAATGTTGCTGGAAGGTTGCTGACAACATTGTAGCAACGTGAATTTGTAGACTCCCCACAACATTGCTGCAACATTGCAACACAACGTTGTTGCAACATTGTGGCAACGTCAGATTGTTAGCTGGGAAGCACCAAATCCAGCACAAATTCTCCTTAGACATTGCCCTTTTGAATGAACTGAGAGGCCACTTGAATTTTCAAGGCGGCCACATGGGGGTCAGTTGAAGAATTACACAGGGGTTAAAAATTTAAAAATGCTCCAATCATATTGAAAACTATACCACATTATTTGTCTGATCATAAAGATTCCAAAAAAGTATAGTTTGGACTATTTATGACTGAATGTTATGGGGTAAATGCCTTAAGAATGGTGACAAAGGTCAATTTCAGTTTGGACAGGGGTCAAAAGTTAAAGTTGCTCCAATTTTAGTAAAAAAAAAAAAATGGTGCAAATTGTTAATTGAGCTACTTGGATTAATAAATGGAATAGTTTTGATTATGTTGAATGCTTGGGCTCTAAAGTAAAGGTCAAATAGTGTTGATGTATGTTACCCTGTAACATGATAACTAAGCATGATACATGGTGCAAAATATTCCTTTTTTGAAACCCTATTAGCTCAACCAATAACTTGCATCACCTTTGAACAAAATTGGAGCAACTCTAACTTTTGACCCCTGTACAAACTGAAAATGAACTTTGTCACTATTCTTATTGTTTTTACCCCAGAACTCTATAGAATTCAGCCATAGATTGTTGTGTGGGCCGCTGAAGAGGAGGTACTGCTGGCCCACCACCACCAGATGGCGCCCTGCTTGGAGTGCGGGCTTCAAGCACGAGAGGGCGTCGGAACCACTGGAGTGACAGCTGTCACATCATCACCAGCTGTCACTCATCACCTTCATCCTCCATAAAAGCTGGACTGCAACTCCACCTCCCTGCCGAGAAATCAGCTACCATTCAGGTAATTCTCTGCTGTACTGAAAACTGTGTCATAGTCTGAACTTTTTTGCAGCCGCTTTCCTGTGGTGTGCCTTATCTGCTGGATTGGCATTTGGTGTGAACAGCGACGGCTTCGCTTCACACTCCAACCAGATAAGTGGTTAGACAGGAGCTGCACGAGTGTATGATTGGAGGTGGAGGATTTCCCTCGTGGAGGATTCAAACACCGGAGGATTGCTGGGTGTGTATTCACACACCCACCACTAACTGTTTCTGTTCTCTGCCAGCAGTACCAGGTCTGACTGCTGAAGACAGTGGCCACCTGGGGCGCAGGGCTTGGCGGCTTCGGTGTTCTTCAGATCCGTTGGTGGTGGAAGCTGTGTGGGATCCGGCTCTTCTCTCGCCAGACGTCTTCTATCTTTGAGCCTGCCCACACGTCACCTTGTGTATAATTGACAATCCACAATATTGTTATTGTCTGTAATTTGTTGTGCGATTCACAACATTAAATTATTACTTTTTGGCTTATCCATTGTCCGATCATTAACGCCCCCTGTTGTGGGTCCGTGTCACGACACCTTCCCAACATAGATAGTCCAAACTATACCTTTTTGGAATCTTTACAATCAGACAAATAATGTGGTATATAATTATCAATATGACTGGAGCATTTTTATATTTTGACCCGTACTTGGCCACCTATTGAACATTCAAGTGGACCATCAGTTTTTCAAAAGAGTATTATCTAAGGTGTACTTTTGCCAAATTTGGTGCTTGTATCATCATTTGAAGGATTCCTCTGTAAATATTCTGTTATCTGCTACATTATTACTCTCTATTGGCTCTAAACATTTTAAGTTAAAGATGTATAACCTTGACATTTCATGGTTCATGGTTATATGCAGGTTTTGAACCCTTGAGCTACGTAAATCACACAAGTAAATCATCACTTTTACAGCATGTTTTCTTCAGACAAGTCAGGGGGTGAATACATAACACTGAATGTCTTGCACTTCATTTACATCAATTACAAAGAGATACAAACAGTATGGTTCTGTGTATTAAAATCTTGGTGGAGGATGCAGTTCTCAAAACTGAGTGACCATGTAAGAAGTAGACGAGTGAGGGAAGCCAAAAAGACACCCAGACAACGCAGAAGAAGTTATTGGCTTCTGTGGCTACGAATGGAGAAAATGTGCATAGTCCAAGTTTTGCATTTTGTATCACCAATTGTGCAGCTTCATGATGAAGTGGTTTAGAGGAGGATTTTATTAAAAAGAAGACCTGAAAGTTCAGCTGCAGTTTGCCAGAGGATTTTATTAAAAAGAAGACCTGAAAGTTCAGCTGCAGTTTGCCAGAAGGCACATGGGAGATTTAAGCTTAGAACTGATGTGTTCTTTTGCTGACATTGGTGTGTGTGTGTGTGTTTACAGTAGTTAAAGAAAGTTTTAGAATCTCCAGATGTTTGGTAACAATGTAATATTTAGTTTTATTGTCATCAAGGGTCAACAGGAAAAAAAAGTCACCAAATGTGAAACTATTACAATATCAGTTTGCAATCTGTATATAAAAAATGAAGAAAAATACTTTGTCCTTTTTTGACAACACAATCAAAAACAACCACATTTAGTTATGGTGGAAATTGCAGAAGAATTACAGGGTTTTTAATATCAGAAAAGATATTATTTGTAAACATGAGCAACAGGAACAGACCTTTATTTTAAAAAACAGGTTTGAATTTTTTCTTCTTCCAAAATTAGTTATATCTGTTAGCTTCTGATGTCAAAGACATTTAGCTGCCAAAAACCCAGCAGCAGCACAAACTCCACCAAAAATAACAATCCAGGAGTTTCGCCTCTCAGAATCTTTCTGCTTTTTCCAGCTGGCCTCCTGGGCTTCCAGCTGCTTCTGAAATCTTTCCTCCTGCTCCTTCTGTACTTTGGCTGAATGAGCCTTCTGGGCTTCCAGCTTCTTCAGGAAACTTTCCTCCTGCTCCTTCTGTACTTGAGCCTTCTGGGCTTCCAGCTGCTTCTGAAATCTTTCCTCCTGCTCCTTCTGTACTTTGGCTGAATGAGCCTTCTGGGCTTCCAGCTTCTTCAGGAAACTTTCCTCCTGCTCCTTCTGTACTTTGGCTGAATCAGCCTCCTGGGCTTCCAGCTTCTTCAAGAAACTTTCCTCCTGCTCCTTCTGTACTTTGGCTGAATCAGCCTCCTGGGCTTCCAGCTTCTTCAAGAAACTTTCCTCCTGCTCCTTCTGTACTTTGGCTGAATGAGCCTTCAGGGTTTCCAGCGTCTTCTGGAAACTTTCCTCCTGCTCCTTCTGTACTTCGGCTGAATAGCCCTCCTGGGCTTCCAGCTGCTTCTGGAAATTTTCCTCCTGCTCCTTCTCTACTTGAGCTGAAAGAACCATCTGGGCTTCCAGCTGCTTCTGGAAACTTTCCTCCTGCTCCTTCTGTACTTTGGCTGATAGGGCCTCCTGGGTTTCCAGCTTCTTCTGGAATCCTTTTACCTGCTCCTTCTGTACTTTAGCTGAAAGGGCCATCTGGGTTTCCAGCTTCTTCTGGAAACTTTCTTCCTGCTCCTTCTGCACTTTGCCTGAATGAGCATTCTGGGCTTCCAGCTTCCTGAGGTACCTTGCCTCTGTGGCTTGCAGGTCTTTCTCATACTTGTCTTTCATGTCTTCCCTCTCTTTTCTGAAGTAATTCTTCAGCTCTTGCAGCTCTTCCATGAGACGGACGTTCTCCTGTTTCATTTGGAACGTCTTGTCCAACTGAACATCAGAGGCACTTTTTGTTGTTGTCAGATCTAAGAGACAAAAAGACATTTAGTCCATCAGAAAAGATCAGATCTGATTGTTCTTAGAGTTCTCACAGCAGCAATTACATCAGCAGAGATCAGATACAAAACAGATCAAGAATAAAACATGAATCTGATTTAAAAAGGGGGAAAAACTTTCAAACAACACAAGAATCCAAACTGCATCACATTTATGCAGAAAACAAAAGAACTAGTAAAAGGAGTTGACTTACCGTTCTGGACGGGGATGGTGACATTGTCAGCTTGTGGTCCCTTTTTTCCCTCTACAATGTCAAACTGCAGCGTTCCTCCTTCTCCCACACTGCTGAGGTATTTACGAGCATTTGTGCATTTGATGGCAGAATGATGAAGAAAAATGTCCACTTGAGTGTCACTCCTTCGAATAAAACCAAAGCCATCCTTGAAATTATACCATTGGACTGTACCTAAGACCTTTGTTTCTATGACCCTATAACCCTCTGTTGGGCTGGATGGAGTGTTCATTCTACCACTAGTCCGCTGGGTCTTGTCCTTCCTGCTCATTGTAGCTCACAGTTGATAAGAGGTTCAAATGTCCTTCTATCTGCTTCTGTTGTCTGTTGCTGGTTGTTCTGTTGGAGGGGTGCAGACTAACAAACCACTTTCCACTTACATGAACATTTTTGCTTTGTGACCAGGATCCTTTGTGACGTCATTTCGGTGCTGCAGATTAACACTGAGTTCACTTTGTGATCAACAACCAGCTTTATGATGTCATTTGAGTGCTACAGATAACAACTGACTTCACTTTACTACCAGCCTGCTTTATGACGTCATTAGAATGCTACAGATGAATACTGTGCATGTTTATTAAAAAAAAAAAAAAAAACTAGCATCAGAAGCAGAAACTTTATTATGACATTAGCTGTGTGCTAATGAACATGAAAGTTTGTGAAACTCGGCATTATTTCTTTATGAAGTTACTGCGTAATGTTCAGGGTCAGTGTGATTCCCCGGCCCCTCTCCTTGTGAGGGAGCTTATATGTTCTGCAGATACAAATGCAGTGTTGTTATTTTCTGTATTACTTTGATTAATACAAGGAAAATAAAAAATGAGATTGACACGATATCTACTTTTATTATACGATATTCAATGTCTGTTCAAAAAGTTGTACTTTCAACTGCTCAGGGGACGGACGGTCCCTGAAGTAGCTTTTGGTTGGTCTGACGTCATTGTGTTGACATGCTAACCAGGAAGTGTGCCAATGAATTCCCTTTAAATTTATTTGACATTACAGGTGGTTAAAGGACAATGTCATGGTTCAGAAAACTGTAAGTGAAACATGGAATTATATCTTTTCCGCTCTCTCCTCTTCGTCGCGCTGACGGTTTGGACATTAGGAGACGGTGAGTGTTTCCCGGGGAAAAGAAGCGAATGCTGTTATGCTAATCTTTGCTAGCTTAGCCGGGGGTGAAAAGTGAGTATGTCGCGAAAAATGTCCGTGTTTGTGTCTGCAGATGGCCAGGTGACTTTTGTGTCTCAGCTGTCGTCTAAACCTGCTCAGAAACTGTCCAGATACGGCTGGTACGGCAGTGTGCGGCTACAGAGGTTTCACATCGCGGAGGAGACTGCAGTGGCTCGCTGGCGCTTCTCTGCTACCAGAGGCCAGAGGTTCAGCTGTGGACAACACAATGTCACCATGTAACCATCATATCGTTATATTTCTTCTGCTTTAGTGTTCTGTCTCTCATCTGCACAGCCTCTTTAAATCTCCCTTATTCCTGCTTTAGATTTTCTTTCTGCAGTCATCCTTTATGTCCTGACAGTGACACGTGGTTTCCCCTTAATGTTCATTTTATATGTTCTTTTCTGTTGTAGTTATATTCGATGGGGTGCTCCCCCAGTTATAAACCCAGAAAATTCAGCCTTTCCAAACTCAACGCTGTGGAGTCGTTGTAGCTCTTTGAAACTGCAGGTGACGTCCCATGGTTCCTTGACCTTCAACCTCTCCAACCCGGCACCCGGGGATTGGTATGTTGCTGCCCATTTGCCTGAAGATGATGGTCGCATAGAGCAGAAGGTTTGTAGAGATATATGATGATGACTATAGTACCAAATCGAGAAAATGTTTAGCAAATCTTATTAAGCATCATCAAGAATAAACTAAATTTATTGCATTAAAACCTCAAAAAGTAAATATGGAGTCCTCATTTAAAAAAGAAATACAGTAAAACTCACCTAAGCCGTCATTGTATAAACCGGATAGTCGCACTCACTGGACAAAAGCAGAAGTCCCAATGTTTCTGAATGGATTTCCATGTAATAAACACTGTATATACTGGATTTTGTATAATGGATTTTCAGTCACATCGGGCAAAACATCCTGCCCTATCGTAATTTATTTCCTTTTTCCATGGAGCCCGTAATGTTGTACATGCATGACATCACTGTGAGGTTTTCCAGGGGAACATGCAAGCTGGCTATAGACTGCACAATGATATGATGCCTTACTCATGATCATAGATGCACCAATGTAATGCAGAAGTGTTTTGTGGAGTAACAGCCTACATATTAGTGTAGGCTGTTACTCTGTTGTGATTTGGCGCTGTATAAATGAAAAATATTACAGTGTGCACCCCATCTCCTCCATGCACTGCAGTGAAGGAGGATTACTGGAGCTGTGCAGCATGTCTCATCTGTGGTCCAGAGTAATTAAAAAGCAATGAAACTGCTACTGTCTGTACAAGATACAATTTCTGTGCATAATCTGGTTATTTATTTCCAACATTTGATCTTTTTGTAGACTGTGCCAAGATGAGCAGGCACAGAAAGTGTTACATTGAGTGTGACACTGAGTGATAGATGTTTTTATGTGATTATGTGGATAATCTCCCTTCCTTTCACTTGGAGTTGCCTCATCCGATCCCAGGTGGATTTGCATATTGATTTGGCACAAGTTTTGCCCTTCCTTACGCAACTATACATTACATGGAGAAATGTGGCAGGGGTGGGGTTTTAACCAGGAACCTTCCACAGTGAAACCAAAATCTTGCTGTGTTGTGTGCATTTGTATCGTATCACTGGATCGTGGATGGCCAGCTTTATACTATGGGCATGCTGTGGCTGTTTAGCACATGTCACATGGAAAATTTGATATACGGTATTATGTTGTCAAACTGCGCGCAAGATCATCTTTGTGGGAAACTATGATTTTCACATGGCGGTTACATATCCATGAGCGTCTGAACAAGATTTAAGCTCTTGCCAACATAATTAGAAAAAGTCACCCCCTTATAATCCACCCCAGTCAGTGTAGTTTTGTGACTGTCTCGTTTGTTTATTTATTGTTAGCATATTAATAGCTAAATTTCACTTAGCTTTGCAAAAACAGAATGTAGTTATAGTATGAAAAGAGAAAGAGTTTCTTGTATGAAAGTAGCTTAACCACAGTCTTCTGTGCTTTTTCCTGAGCCCTTGTTTGTGACTCATACTTACTTCAGCAATACAGTACACTCTCTAATCTCTCTACTCTTCTTTTACAGGGCTTTCCCTCTTGCACCTACCTTTTCCAGCCCCAGCTGTCAATCAGGAGATCTGTGGACACACCCATTTTATACCAGGCTGCATTCCTTCAACAAACCGCAGCCCCCAACAGACCTGCACGCCTTAAGTAAGGCATTTTTGTGTCTTTGTGAAGATGTTTTCCTTGTTGGTGTTTTTTTAGGGGATTCATGATGTTTCTGTGATTGTTTAGGTTGTATGTTCCAGAGTTTGCCTCTTCTGTCACCATTTCTGTGGCTGATTGTTCATCAGCAGAGGGCCCAGGTAGTACAAACTGTTCACTAGCCATCAGACTTGGCTCCGCTTCTCTGCTTGAAGGCCCAGTAACAGTGAACTGCTCAGGGATTGGCTGCTCTGCAACCCTTTTCACCCCTCCTTGGAACACCTGGTTACGAGTTGTTGTGGAGAGCCGCCATGACAACCATTCTGTGACCTTTAGGATTGTATCAAATTACACGGGTAAATGCAGAAATACACACAGGTCAAACATGCGGTTTCACACATTGTCTGTCAAAACCACTGGATGTGTAATTCTTTTCCGCACTGTTTGTGTCAGTTGGCTGCAAGCCTCCAAGTGTAGGCCTTACGGGAGATGACTTCAGCAAACTCCAAGGCAACAGCACCAATGCTAATGGCACACTGGCAACCAACAGCTCAGCAGTTACTGAGACAGTTGCATTTAGCAACACATCGTTGTTAGCATCGTTGTTATCACCCTTGTTGGCATCAAGGTGTGTGTGGAGCATCCCCGTGCTCTTTGATGAGCTTGATGTCTTATCACTGCGATACACACCCATCAATGGACCAAATGTCAGCGTTACAAACACTCATCCAACACTGCTCAGCTACCCACTGCCCACTCAAGCCACTGGTGGCACCCTCAACTTACAGCTCACGCTCAACACTGTGAGTGCCACTGAATGTCATACACATACCCAGTACATCGTGTTGGATTTGAGTGTCCCTGAGTCATGTGTTTGTGGTGGTAACTTTGATTTGTGTATAGACTAATGCAACACTGGGAAACAGCAGCACCGTGGTGGCCTGTCTCACTCCATGGGCTCCAGCCCTTGGACTCAACCACTCTCAGCCCTGTCACACAGGTAGCACTTTGTAATCTTCACGTTCATTTGATTAAAAATCCACAAATCGAAGAACGCATGGCTATAATATGTAATTTAATTATCCTGATCCTCTAGTTTCCCATCAGTCTGTTTGAACTATTGATGGACATTTGACAACGGACAAAAAAAAATTCTGCTCCTGAAAGTCAAATGGAGGATCAGTTTTTGTTTGTGCGGTTTAGCTTTAGGCCTTTTGCATTTTTTTTAATAGACCCAGCAGAAGTAGATCTGTCAGTATTTTATCTGTTACTTTTCAGTGGAGTTATGTCAAAATACAAGACTTTTTTCACAAAACAGCAGTTTAAGAATGAGGCCATTTTTCCACCATGAATTTCACTGTTTTCCAGAACTTCTTGGCATCTGAACCACCAACTAAAAATTCTTTTCATTTACTTTTCTGGCAACCTGTTTTGGACATAGTAACATTTCAAAGGAAAAAGAAAAGCGCTTTTCTCTATCTTTCTTAAGTACCACTGGGTTTGGTTCATTTTCCATAATGTCTGTTGCTTCTTGTAGTGTCACTGATTGTCAATATCAAGCAGCATATGCGTTTGTTGTTTAATGAAACTAAAATTTGTCACCATTTTTCATGTGCAGCTTTGTTTGGAGGATATGGTGTCCATGTGAATGCCAGTGTTCCTAAGGCTGTAATCAGACTGCCTTTCCCTCAGTCAGCAACATGGTACCTCACCCTGCAGCTTGCATGTAATGGGTAAAAAAGAAACACACCCACACATATTTGTGTAATTGTAAATATTGTCACAGTAAAATAAATTATATATTCATAGCATATTTTGAATGTTTCCTGCACTTTGAAATTTTGTCTTCTACAGAAAACATGTTTAAAATGGACAGTATACATGCCCACACTCTACATTACACATATAGTATGTAATAGCATATGAAGCCTTGTTAATGTCCGTGTGATGTGGACATAGGTTTACATACACTTGGGTTAAAGACTTTGCCACATATTCGCATTTGTACATAGTGGATTCTGTCAAACGATATGTGTGTTGTGTCAATGAGAATGTCTATATTATTTCTCTATAAAATAATTTTAAAAGTTAGAATTATATCTTGTCATTTTTCTTAATTGTCTATCTTCACGTGCCTTAACTAAAGCACTCCCTCTGCTGAATCACCTCTAAATTATTTACCATTATTATTATTTATTATCAACCATAGTCAGTTGTCTTCCGGGGGCCAGAGCAGGCGACATTGAAGGAAATTTGAAACTGCTGGCTAAGGCTAAGCATAAATTTGGTAAGATTGTAATTCACGTCGGCAGTAATGACACCCGGTTATGCCAATCGGAGGTCACTAAAATTAACATTGAATCGGTGTGTAACTTTGCAAAAACAATGTCGGACTCTGTAGTTTTCTCTGGGCCCCTCCCCAATCGGACCGGGAGTGACATGTTTAGCCGCATGTTCTCCTTGAATTGCTGGCTGTCTGAGTGGTGTCCAAAAAATGAGGTGGGCTTCATAAATAATTGGCAAAGCTTCTGGGGAAAACCTGGTCTTGTTAGGAGAGACGGCATCCATCCCACTTTGGATGGAGCAGCTCTCATTTCTAGAAATCTGGCCAATTTTCTTAAATCCTCCAAACCGTGACTATCCAGGGTTGGGATCAGGAAGCAGAGTTGTAGTCTTACACACCTCTCTGCAGCTTCTCTCCCCCTGCCATCCCCTCATTACCCCATCCCCGTAGAGACGGTGCCTGCTCCCAGACTACCAATAACCAGCAAAAATCTATTTAAGCATAAAAATTCAAAAAGAAAAAATAATATAGCACCTTCAACTGCACCACAGACTAAAACAGTTAAATGTGGTCTATTAAACATTAGGTCTCTCTTTTCTAAGTCCCTATTAGTAAATGATATAATAATTGATCAACATATTGATTTATTCTGCCTTACAGAAACCTGGTTACAGCAGGATGAATATGTTAGTTTAAATGAGTCAACACCCCCGAGTCACACTAACTGCCAGAACGCTCGTAGCACGGGCCGAGGCGGAGGATTAGCAGCAATCTTCCATTCCAGCTTATTAATTAATCAAAAACCCAGACATAGCTTTAATTCATTTGAAAGCTTGACTCTTAGTCTTGTCCATCCAAATTGGAAGTCCCAAAAAACAGTTTTATTTGTTGTTATCTATCGTCCTCCTGGTCGTTACTGTGAGTTTCTCTGTGAATTTTCAGAACTTTTGTCTGACTTAGTGCTTAGCTCAGATAAGATAATTATAGTGGGCGATTTTAACATCCACACAGCTGCTGAGAATGACAGCCTCAACACTGCATTTAATCTATTATTAGACTCAATTGGCTTTGCTCAAAATGTAAATGAGTCCACCCACCACTTTAATCATATCTTAGATCTTGTTCTGACTTATGGTATGGAAATTGAAGACTTAACAGTATTCCCTGAAAACTCCCTTCTGTCTGATCATTTCTTAATAACATTTACATATACTCTGATGGACTACCCAGCAGTGGGGAATAAGTTTCATTACACTAGAAGTCTTTCAGAAAGCGCTGTAACTAGGTTTAAGGATATGCTTCCTTCTTTATGTTCCCTAATGCCATATACCAACACAGTGCAAAGTAGCTACCTAAACTCTGTAAGTGAGATAGAGTATCTCGTCAATAGTTTTACATCCTCATTGAAGACATCTTTGGATGCTGTAGCTCCTCTGAAAAAGAGAGCTTTAAATCAGAAGTGCCTGACTCCGTGGTATAACTCACAAACTCGCAGCTTAAAGCAGATAACCCGTAAGTTGGAGAGGAAATGGCGTCTCACTAATTTAGAAGATCTTCACTTAGCCTGGAAAAAGAGTCTGTTGCTCTATAAAAAAGCCCTCTGTAAAGCTAGGACATCTTACTACTCATCACTAATTGAAGAAAATAAGAACAACCCCAGGTTTCTTTTCAGCACTGTAGCCAGGCTGACAAAGAGTCAGAGCTCTACTGAGCCGAGTATTCCTTTAACTTTAACTAGTAAAGCCCTACCATTATTTAATGCTTCGATCTTGAATATGATCAATCTATCTTTATTAGTTGGCTGTGTACCACAGGCTTTTAAGGTGGCAGTAATTAAACCATTACTTAAAAAGCCATCACTTGACCCAGCTATCTTAGCTAATTATAGGCCAATCTCCAACCTTCCTTTTCTCTCAAAAATTCTTGAAAGGGTAGTTGTAAAACAGCTAACTGATCATCTGCAGAGGAATGGTCTATTTGAAGAGTTTCAGTCAGGTTTTAGAATTCATCATAGTACAGAAACAGCATTAGTGAAGGTTACAAATGATCTTCTTATGGCCTCAGACAGTGGACTCATCTCTGTGCTTGTTCTGTTAGACCTCAGTGCTGCTTTTGATACTGTTGACCATAAAATTTTATTACAGAGATTAGAGCATGCCATAGGTATTAAAGGCACTGCGCTGCGGTGGTTTGAATCATATTTTTCTAATAGATTACAATTTGTTCATGTAAATGGGGAATCTTCTTCACAGACTAAGGTTAATTATGGAGTTCCACAAGGTTCTGTGCTAGGACCAATTTTATTCACTTTATACATGCTTCCCTTAGGCAGTATTATTAGATGGCATTGCTTAAATTTTCATTGTTACGCAGATGATACCCAGCTTTATCTATCCATGAAGCCAGAGGACACACACCAATTAGCTAAACTGCAGGATTGTCTTACAGACATAAGGACATGGATGACCTCTAATTTCCTGCTTTTAAACTCAGATAAAACTGAAGTTATTGTATTTGGCCCCACAAATCTTAGAAACATGGTGTCTAACCAGATCCTTACTCTGGATGGCATTACCCTGACCTCTAGTAATACTGTGAGAAATTTTTGATCAGGATATGTCATTCAAAGCACATATTAAACAAATATGTAAGACTGCTTTTTTGCATTTACGCAATATCTCTAAAATTAGAAAGGTCTTGTCTCAGAGTGATGCTGAAAAACTAATTCATGCATTTATTTCTTCTAGGCTGGACTATTGTAATTCATTATTATCAGGTTGTCCTAAAAGTTCCCTGAAAAGCCTTCAGTTAATTCAAAATGCTGCAGCTAGAGTACTGACGGGGACTAGAAGGAGAGAGCATATCTCATCCATATTGGCCTCTCTTCATTGGCTTCCTGTTAATTCTAGAATAGAATTTAAAATTCTTCTTCTTATTTATAAGGTTTTGAATAATCAGGTCCCTTCTTATCTTAGGGACCTCATAGTAGCATATCACCCCAATAGAGTGCTTCGCTCTCAGACTGCAGGCTTACTTGTAGTTCCTAGGGTTTGTAAGAGTAGAATGGGAGGCAGAGCCTTCAGCTTTCAGGCTCCTCTCCTGTGGAACCAGCTCCCAATTTGGATCAGGGAGACAGACACCCTCTCTACTTTTAAGATTAGGCTTAAAACTTTCCTTTTTGCTAAAGCTTATAGTTAGGGCTGGATCAGGTGACCCTGAACCATCCCTTAGTTATGCTGCTATAGACTTAGACTGCTGGGGGGTTCCCATAATGCACTGAGTGTTTCTTTCTCTTTTTGCTCTGTATGCACCACTCTACATTTAATCATTAGTGATTGATCTCTGCTCCCCTCCACAGCATGTCTTTTTCCTGGTTCTCTCCCTCAGCCCCAACCAGTCCCAGCAGAAGACTGCCCCTCCCTGAGCCTGGTTCTGCTGGAGGTTTCTTCCTGTTAAAAGGGAGTTTTTCCTTCCCACTGTCGCCAAGTGCTTGCTCACAGGGGGTCGTTTTGACCATTGGGGTTTTTACGTAATTATTGTATGGCCTTGCCTTACAATATAAAGCGCCTTGGGGCAACTGTTTGTTGTGATTTGGCGCTATATAAATAAAATTGATTGATTGATCCAGAGCAAAATTTTGAATCTCCACATCAGGTTCCTCTTTTGGAGCCATCTTGAAAAAATTCATTGTACCACTAGAAAATGTGCAGTCTATTATACAAAATACAAGACGCTTGGAGCTATACAGATGTTATATTGTTGAGGCAAACGGTAAAAACATTAACACCCAGGAATTAAACTTTTTTCAAAAGGTCCACCAGAATCTGATCACAACCTTGGAAGTGAGGAGGGAATGAAAGCATCAGATAGAAGTGTGATATCATCCACATTTCAGAGCGAGCTCATTCACCATGAGCTGAAAGGTTGCCAACCAAGGAGGAAACCATTGTCCTATATTTGTCATGAAAAGTTGATACAAAAGTTGTTACTTATTTGTTTAAATGTCAGTTTTAGATTAATGGCTTCCTCACTTGCTCTGTTTGCACAGATGTGGCACGTATATGTGATTGAAAAAACACATCTTTCTTTTGTATCCGTTCAGTACCAGTGTGCTGTGCACCTTGCATAGTTCTGTTTAAATGGGGTGACAGGTTGGTTGGTTGTTATGATATGCCTTCAAAATGCTCACAATGTGGACTTGCATAATCCAAAACTCAGAATGAATTTAGTAAACTAATATTCTCACACCACAGAGTCCAAAACAGCAGACAAGAGACAGGAACCCAGATTTTCATTAATGGTCTATAACGTAAAATCAAAAACACTGTAACCAGAGCAAAAAAGTCTCAAGTCATAATGACAACCAATTGTTTGCAAGCTGATTTGAGACTTGACTTGGGACTTGCAGATTGATGACTTGACAGTGACTTTGTTTCACCTCTGGATAGTAATCAAAAAACACTGTAACATGGACTGCCAGAGAGCACGGCAGAACTTAATACAATTTGGCCACCAGGAGACCCTTTCGTACCAGTTAAAAAGGACGCCATTCAATTAAATCCTGAAGTTTGGGTCCATGTGCATGTAATAGACAAAAACCCAGAAGTCAGACTAACACAGGAGAAACGACAGAATAACATCATGACTGAAATATCACTAAGTAAATGGAGAGTAAATTAATTAACGCAATAATTCAGTGACAATGGATAGAAACAACTAGAGCCAAAACATGACCCATTATAGTACTTAAACTAACACAAGAGAAACAACACACAAAAAAGGCACAACCAGTAGAGGAAATACCAACTAACAAGGAGGGAAAATGACCAGAAAAACTTGGAAAAATATTTGGTCAAAACATGACCCATGACAGATGCGTTTTAGATCGCATGTTCTAAAAACTGAAATGATATCCAGAATGTTGCCATGTTTTATCATGAAAATGGGCTGTGATGCCAATCTGTTGATCATTGCTTTATTATTTTGTATGTGTTCTTGAATATGATGTTTGTGTTTTGCAGCAGTGACTGTGGTAATGCATCCGTGGTTTCTGTGGTCCCAGAGGTTTTTGTCAGTGCCTGTGTTGATGACTGCGGGACATACGGTGAATGTAGACTCCTGAGAGCCTACAGGTACCTGTATGCTGCCTGTGTCTGCAAAGCCGGTATGACACACAAAAAAGCCAAAAGCATAACACTCAATCCACTGTCAAACATTGTGAATGCTTTGTAATTTGGTGGAAGATATATGAATTTCAATTTCAATTTATTTTTCAATTTATTTTCATTTATATAGTGCCAAATCACAACAGAGTTGCCTCAAAGCACTTCACACAGGTAAGGTCTAACCTTACCAACCCCCAGAGCAACAGTGGTAAGGAAAAACTCCCTCTGAGGTAGAAACCTCAAGCAGACCAGACTCAAAGGGGTGACCCTCTGCTTGGGCCATGCTACAAAAGATAAATTACAGAACAATTCACAGAACAATTCACGGACGAATATACAAGAAATGCTATTGGCGCACAGGACAGGAGGATCGCCAACACGAACACAACTCCCATCTCTGGATGGAGCTGCACCTTAAACAGAGAGAAAAAACAGAATCAGGCATCAGAAAGACAAGAAATGCTGTATAATTTGTCAGCATTAAACAACAAGAAAAACAGAGAAATACTAAGGTGATCGCCGGCTACTAGCCCTAAACTTCACTAAAAGACCCAGAATTTAGGTAAAGTTGAGGCCGCGGCCCGCTCCAATTACTAATAAAATAAATTAAAAGAGTAAAAAAACGTAAAACAAAACTGTACCAGTATGCTAGCCATATGAAAGGGAAAATAAGTGCATCTTAAGTCTGGACTTGAAAGTCTCCACAGAATCTGAATTATTGACGCAGGGAGATCATTCCACAGAACAGGGGCACGATAAGAGAAAGCTCTGTGACCCGCAGACTTCTTAATCACCTTAGGTACACAAAGTAGTCCTGCACCCTGAGAACGTAAAGCCCAGGCCGGGACGTAAGGTTTAATTAGGTCAGCTAGGTAGGAGGGTGCCAGTCCATGAATAATTTTATAGGTTAGTAGCAGAACCTTAAAATCTGATCTCACTGGGACAGGAAGCCAGTGAAGGGATGCCAAAATGGGTGTAATGTGGTCAAACTTTCTGCTTCGTGTCAAAAGTCTGGCTGCAGCATTTTGAACCAATTGGAGACCCCTAATGCTAGACTGCGGTAAACCAGAAAATAGAACATTGCAGTAGTCCAATCTAGAAGAGATACATGCATGGATCAAGGTCTCAGCATCAGCCATAGACAGGATGGGACGAATCTTCGCTATATTTCGCAAGTGGAAGAAAGCAGTCCTAGTAATATTTCTAATGTGGAGGCCAAAGGACAATGAAGGATCAAAAATTACCCCAAGGTTCCTCACTTTGTTAGTATGATGTATGACACACGAGCAGAGGCTGAGCGTTAACTGGTCAAATTGATGCCGATGTCTCACTGGACCAAGAACCATCATTTCAGTCTTATCAGAGTTTAAAAGTAGGAAGTTTCTTGACATCCAACTTCTCACTGCTGCAAGGCAATCTTCTAAGGATTTTATGTGAATGAGATTACCTGCAGTTATTGGCATGTATAACTGAGTATCATCTGCATAGCAGTGAAAGGTAATCCCAAAACGCCACAATATGTGCCCAAGGGGTGCTATATAAAGGGAGAAAAGCAGGGGCCTAAGACAGACCCCTGTGGAACCCCAAATTTCATGTCACTAAGGTTAGAGGTAGTGTTACTGTACAAAACACAGTGAGAACAACTGGTCAAGTATGACGTCAGCCATGCAAGGTCACTCCCAGTAATCCCCAAATGATTTTCCATCTTATCAAGTAGAATATGATGAGATCTAACAGCAACAGAACTGTAGTGGTGTCCGAATCCATTGTAAGCAGAAGATCATTCACCACTTTAGTGAGAGCCGTCTCTGTGGAATGATATTTTCTAAAAGCAGACTGCAGTGGCTCAAAGAGATTATTCTCAGTAAGATAGTCTACGAGCTGCCGTGACACCACTTTTTCCAGAATTTTAGAGAAAAATGATAGATTTGATATCGGCCGATAGTTTGTCAATACACTAGGGTCAAGATTAGGTTTCTTAAGTAATGGTTTAATCACTGCAGATTTGAAACATTTAGGAACAGATCCAGAAGTTAAAGAAAGATTAATAATTTCCAGCACAGTCGGCCCAAGAGTGGGTCACAGGTCCTTAAACAGTTTTGTTGGTATAGGATCAAATAAACAGGTTGTGCTTTTTGTTGACATTACGAGTTTTGTCAGCATGCCTAGTGAGATACTGTCAAATTCTGTAAATCTAGGTAATACCTCAGTAGTGGCACCCACATCAATAGCAGGGTGTAGTGGCTGGATTAAGGCATGCCAGGCTATGTTTAACCTGATGTCTTCTATTTTCTTCCCAAAGTAATCCAGGAAACCTTGTGCTGTAAAAGGAGAGTGAACTACAGGTGGTTGTCCATGCAAAAGTGTTGCCACCGTGTCAAACAAGAACTTTGAATTATGTTTGTTTTTAAGTCCGCTTTGTAGCCAATAATGCATGCTTATAGTCTAAGATAGCATCACGCCACGCAGGGTGAAATACTTCTAATTTTGAACGACGCCATTTCCGTTCTAGACCTCTTGCTTTATGCTTGAGGTCACGCAGATAATCATTGAACCAAGGTGACTGTGATTTGGGGGAGCGCGGTTTTAATACAGGTGGTGCAATCATGTCGAGTGTAGTTTTGAGCACTGAGTTTAAACTATCCACAAGTCTGTCTACTGACTGGGTATTTGTCAAATGTGAAGCTAAGACATCAGGCAGTCTAGCTTCGAGTTCAGTCTTAGATGAGGAGTTGATGCATCGCCGTAAAGATATATAAGGTTGTTGTTCCACTAAACACGGCAGCGAAACTGTAAACTTAATAAGGTGAGTGATCAGACACCGCTGATGTAAGAGGCATGATGTCAGTATTCGTGACAGCAATACCATGTGCGAGAACCAGATCCAGGGTATTTCCACTAATGTGCGTGGAATCCTGAATGCATTGCTGAAATCCTAATGCATCCACAATTTCCATAAATGATTTGCAGAGGGGATCAGAAGGCTTATTTATATGAATGTTAGTCACCAATGATCAGAATGTTATCTACACTAGTTGACAAGTTAGTTATGAACCCACCAAATTCATCTAAGAATTCAGAATATGGGCCAGGAGGCCTATATACAGTGACAAAGTAATACGACTGATTTTTATTCTTCTGACCTTGGCAATGTGTAATATCCTGAGCAGAGCGGAGAATCAGATGCTCAAATGAGTGATATTTGTAACCCCCAACAGCTAATAAGCTAAACCTAGATTTATAAATAAGAGCAACACCCCCGCCTTGCTTCGCATCACGAGTTACGTGACTAAATGTATATGCTGGTGGGCAGGCCTCATTTAAGGGGAGGACAGCTGTAGGGTTAAGCCAGGTTTCACATAGCCCAATCATATCTAAGTGATGATCAATAATTACATCATTGATCAACAATGATTTTGAGGACAGTGATCTTATGTTAATGAGACCCAGTCTAAGGACCTCAGTGGGGTTGACAGTTGAACTGTTTGGGTTTAGGGGTCGTTCCAGAGTAGCATATATAAGATGCCTAGAAGTAGGTTTGGGTTTAAGACATTCCGCGCGCAAAATCTTTGCTATTGTTGGAACAACCACTGGGCCATCCTCAATTTCAACATCATCCAATATAGTAATGGGTATTAAGTTTGGAAAGCATATCCCTCTATGATTTTTATGGACACGACTATGGAAGCAGGCCACAGTCTCAACTTGTTGAAATTCCCTCCCTGGTAAATAAACTGCACTATCACCATAGTGGATTTTCTGCACTAAATATCCCGCTAAGCTAATGCATTCCACACCCACATTTGTCATAAGCTTAAGCAGATGAATAATTTATTGACAATATGCTTAAAAAAATCCCAGTTCCCAGTACAGAACTTTACCCCTCAGCTTTACAACTGAGATCTGGATTTATGCCTGTACATAATGCAATAATTTTATGAAATTTAGAGGTAAAGTAAGTTTAACCCTAAATACAAAGCACCTCCATATGTTTACATACGGCACACAGAGGATGACTGCGTTTCACAGTGACACCAGTTTTGTCATTTTGGCTCTGTGTGCTACCACAAATGATGGACACAGAGACTGTGCACTATGAGATGACTGAATACTGTTATGCCCCTGAAACTGAGTGTCTCTGTATAAAAAATAAAAATGTCTGTAATTCCAACATAATTTGTTGATTTTGGCTGCAAAAACCTTCAAACTAATTCTGGAATTTTTTTCAGCGACAGTGTCTTTTTTTTAATTACAAATCTATATTCAAATTCTGTAGTTGATGGTGTAGTATCGCAGTGCTTCCCTTTATTCCTTGTACTTTTTAATAACTTGATTTTCCAGTAAGTAAGCTATTATGACTTTACATAATTTGCATTTCTAATTTTGATAAAACCTCACGCCTCCTTTTATGTTTGGTGATCTCTTAGGGTGCCTCAGACCCCAAGTTCAGAAGCAGGGTAGCAGAGGAACTATAACTAAATTAGTTCTTCTGATTCACATGTGTCAGCCAATTAAATTCACATTGATTTTAATAGTGAGTACTGTATGCAGATGACAACAAGCATTGTTTATGTCAGCTGAACAATGTAACTCAGCGATTGTAAATTTTGAAACAAATCTGTTATTGTTACATAATCTCAGTTTAGAAATGTATGTACTGGTTATACAGTAAGTGTTAAGATGGCCACTAGAGGACTTGTTACATCTGACCAAAAATGCATAATGAAGATGGACAAAAATACAGGAGCAGCTTGTCATGTGTACATGGGCCATCCTGTGGCCGTACGTGATAATAGAGTATTTTTTCATATCTATATTGCTTTGACATATAAGTTGTAGGACCAGTGAAACAAGTAAAAAAAAAAAGTAACTTACAGCCCTGAAAATATAGTTATATTATGTTAAATATTACAGTTTACTTATATAATGAATGAATGAATAAATGAATGAATTTATTCAGCACACAGACTCAACACAAACAAAAAAAAATTCTTTTTTATGAAAAACATGGTTCTTACCCAATTCTTATTGTTTCTTTCCCATGTGTGTGTAGGTTGGAGTGGGTGGGGTTGCACTGATGATTCCACCGCACAGTCATATCACCACCAGGTGATGGCAACTCTGCTGCTCACGCTCAGTAACCTTCTTTTTCTGCCCCCTATTGTGGTGGCCATCAAACGCAATTACATCACCGAAGCATCCGTCTACCTCTTCACAATGTTCTTCTCCACGGTAACACAAACAAACATGCACAAACTCTTTCTTGCTATGTGTATGTTAAGGCAGCATTAGACACGGTTTGAAAACGTGTGTCAGCGTAATGTTGCTGATGGGTCTCACTCAGGGCTGGGACTAAACTACCAGTTATCACAGTAAAGGTCAAGCTGCCTGACGACAAAAGTTCTGCATTTTTCCTCATCATTTCATTGTTGCTTATACTTTGTGTCCTTCCATGGACGAAATTGTGAGTAAAGTTAGGTATGGCTGAGGAGCTGACACCAGGGACCAATTTCAGCATTGAATTTGGAGTTTGTGACTCTTGTTCAGTCTTCAATTGGGCACCTCATGTCTTTAAAAATGACATTTCTGTGTAACCAACATTAATATGAAGGAGGTGAATAGTCAGTCACATTGTGCTGTTTATGTTATTTAGCTTTTTAATGAAGTCATTACACTTCCAGTTAGCCGAGGTAAACTAAGTGTGCATGTAGCAATGTGCAAGATGGACAGGAAATTCCTTCTTCTCCTTACCTTTGCGATTAGATGTAATCTATTTAATTATTTTAATAATAATAATTTTCTTTAATTTCATCGTATGGCTTTGAAGTTGTAAGATTGTACGTCCGTCAGAGGTTTTAATTTTAGTGTAAGGCAGTGGGACTGTGTTCGTGAATGTCTTTTTTTTTCTTCTTCTTCTTATGCCATTAAAAACATCTTTACAGTGGTTTCTTGTATCCGTAGTTCTACCATGCATGTGATCAGCCCGGTGTGGCAGTATTATGTATAATGGACTATGACACTCTGCAGTACTGTGACTTCATTGGGTCAGTCTCCTCCATTTGGGTCACTATCCTCTGTATGGCTCGTGTCAAGGAGACCTTCAAATATGTAAGTTGATGACTGCATAAGAGTATAACACAGATTCCTGAGAGGGAAAAGTTGCTGCCTAAAGTGATCTTTTTTGGTTTTTCTCATTCTCCATATTGTATCCATGTGTGCAGACTCTGTTTATGCTTGGGGCTCTGCTGATAGCCATGTCACTGCAGCTGGACCGCAGAGGTCTGTGGAACATGCTGGGCCCCGTCCTCTGTGGGATACTGATCATGGTCACAGCATGGGTAAGACGGGCACCACGGTCAGACTGGGACTTGCTGTACATTTGTATTAGTAAAAGATTAAAGTTTAAAGGGTGCAGCACACATCAACAATGACTTTAAATAAACAAGAATTGGTGCACAAGTTTGAATTCATTTGGGATCTTCTCAAATCCACACAAGGTCAAAATTACACATACAGGCTTAAATATATACATACATTCATTTAAATCCTTTAATAACAGGGCTGTGAAAACTCAGCGGGATTCCGCGGATTTCATCATGGGGAGGGGAACGGGGGTGTTAGTGTTGTACTCTTTAATCGTGATCGTTACTGAGTTTTTAAAATGCTTATCACAAAGCGTTCTTTTTTTACGACATCATGCAAGTTTTATAAGTCCGCTGACACTGATCTGTGTTTTACAGACACTTATCAGTTTCCTCTGATCCGCGGAGTTTCGAAGAGAATAAATGCCACTCAAAACCTGGCTGTTACGACAGTTGTCGTAAAGCAGGACTGGTTGGTTGCTGCGGTGACACTGTGTGGCTCCTGTGTGAAGCTTAGCTAAACGTAGCATCTACACATCGCAAACTTTTAGAACTTTCAAGTTTTTAAAGAAGAATTTTGCAGCATGTCTGTGTCACAAGCGACATCAGACAAAGCGAAGATGGCGAGAAAGATTGTTTGAAAAAGTGTGATAAGGACAAGAATTCGTGGAATTGTTGCTGGCTTCATGAACACACCTGAAAGATAAACGGGAAAAGTGAACTGGTAAGAATTTTTTTCTCTCTCTGGAAAATAAACATTGTGCTGTTCAAAGAGAATTTCAGAAAAGATTATGTGCCTTTTTTTCTTTAATTAATCTAGACTTTCTTTCATTGAAAAAAAAAAAGACATTGTGGCTTTGAATGAATTTAGGCTACATGAATTTACACAACAATGTAAATTAGTTTTTATTAATGTAGACTTTTTCATGGGAAAAAAGACACTGTGGCTTTGAGTGGATTTACAGGAATTTACACAAGAATGTGTGGCTTTTTACTATAAGGTATTTTATTGATTATTTTACCCTGATTTTTAAAATATTCTACAAGCTTTAGCTGTGGTTTTTGAAATATTTTAACAGTCTTTTCAGTCTTCATGAATTTCATGTAGTTTAATTGTTCTGAGTTAATGCATAATTTGGTTTACAATTAAAAGGAAAATCATACCAGGTCCTACTTCCACGTCATATTCTGTTATTTCAACATGATCATTGATGGTTCAAATGAAAGGTTGAATCTAGGATCATTTTAAATATGCACTAATTTTGAGATTTGTTCTTCCAGGAGATGTTGAAAATGTATCAGTAGATGAAAATTTTATTTGGTTTCTGGGGCCCCACAAGGCCCTAGACCCCAGCTCCTCGGGGGAGGGGGGGGGGTGCCCCCCCAGACCCCCTGCGAATTTTCCTCGGATTTCACAATTTTCATTTCACAGCCCTGTAATAAGTACTGCTGTAGGTTCTACAATGTATTTTAATGTGATATGTCTGAGGCTTATTAACTCTTTCCTATTGATCATGATTGACTGCAACTGCTAGTTCCTCTGCCAGCATAAAAAGGACATGTTTGACAGCACTTATTGAACTGACCAATACTCAGAATAATGGGAAAGTCCAGTGAACTCAGTGAAGATTTAAGAAGCAGAATTTACACAAATTGGAGAGGTCTCTTGGAGCCATTTCTAAGCAACATCAGATTCCAAGATAATCAGTTCAAACAATTGTATGTAAATAAAAGTTAGATCTGTCACCACTTTGCCAAGGTCTGGAAGAAGACCTGAATTGTCACCCTCGCATGAGATGAAATTGGTTAGGATGTTCAGGAACCACCAAGGCTCAACCCTGCCATGAAATGGAAACAGTTGGAACACCAGCATCACTGTTCAGTGAAGCAAGTTTCACATCAATGTGAACTGAGATGGTGCCAACCAAGAAAGAAGCCCTTGCTTGAAAATTCTACACCTTCAGTGTCAACTGAAATTTGCACCTGCCCACATGGACAAGCAAATGCCTTGTGGAGAAAAAAACTTCATGAACAGACAAGACAAAGGTTGTGTTATTTGGCCACAATAACAAGAGATATGTTTGGAGGAGTAAAGGTGGGGTTTTCAAACCCAAGAGCATTGTAACAACTGTCAAGCATGGTGGTGGTAGCATCATGCTCTGGGTCTGTTTTGCTGTTAGTGGCACTGATACATTGCACAAAGTGAATGAAATAAGAAGGACAACCTCTAACTTCAACACCATTTCAAATCAACAATTACATGGTTGAAACTTGGCCACAGTTGGATGTTCTGACAGGACAGTGAGCACAAACACACAACAAAACTGGTTGTGGGTTGGATAAACCAGGATAACATGAAGCTTCTGGAATGGTCTTCCCAAAGCCCTGGCCTCAACCCTATTGAAAATTTGAGGACAATGCTTAAAAGCCGGGTCCATGCCAGGGAACCAACCAGTTTAATTGAATTCTACAAATTCTGCCAAGAACATTGGTCCAATATCTGACCAGAATTATGCCAAAAGCTTGTTGGTGGCCACCAAAACCATCTGGTTGAAGTGCAGCTTGCTATGGGACATTTAACTAAATATTAGTGGAGGTGTTTGCATATATTTGAGCCTTTATGTATAACATTGACCCTGTGTGGATTAGGGAAGATCCAAAATAAATTAAAACTTGATATTCCAATTCTTGGTTTGTTTTGTTTTTGTTTTTTTTATTATAAATGAATAATGTATGCTGTACAGTCATTCCACTCTGGCAAAAGAACAGTTCAAAGACATCATTAAAAGTCCAAAATTACCATGGCATTCATGCTGATGATTAGTGTATGTAAACCTCCAGTCACAACTGTAGTACCAATCTGTTTGTATTACTTCATGATTGATGTAAATAAAGTCCAAGATGTATTCTGTGACTTATTAACATCCCCGAATTTGTCTAAATAAAACTAGTTGAAAAAGAGATTAACTATAATTTTTACATGTAGTTTGTTATGGGCTCTGAAAATAAAAACACTGTGTATAATAAAAATGGCTGTAATTGCTAAATCGCTAATGGATATACTTATGGATCTGGCTGTAGCTAAATCTACAGCAGACCACTAAAACATTAGTTTGTGTTGCACTAGTCATCACTGCCTTTTGCTTTTTATAGAAACCCCTTTTCTTCTATCTGCAGGTGTTTCGAGGTATACGGCGGCGACATTGTTACCCGCCTTCCTGGCAGCGCTGGGTCTTCTTCCTGGTCCCAGGTATAGCCTGTGCTCTGATCGGGGTATGTGTATATATTTTTGCTGAGACAGAGGACAACTATTACTACACACATTCGCTGTGGCACATTCTGGTGGCGAGCAGCGTGGTGTTCCTCCTTCCACCAAAAGAGAGGGACACAGAGTCGTGCGGGTGGATCAGAGGCTGGAGGTGGAGACCCCGGGTTTGTGGATACACACTGTGTGACAACAAGAAAGAAGAACTCTATGCTGTCACATAGTGGGAAGTGCACACGATAAAGGACTGACACACAAACACACACCCTCCCCCTGCAGTATGCTTCACAAACGCGTGTTGTCACTGTAGTTTTCTTTCCTGTCCATTTCCACATTTGTTACTGCTATGGTGGCAGTGTATTTGTGTAGTTATTCTGTGGATTGCTAATACATGGATTCTGAGTGATTTATTAAAGTACTCACTGCTGCAGACACACTCAGAAGTGAGGCTTGTGAAGTGCTGCAGCACAGCGTGTGTAAACATTTTGTTTTGCAAAATTATAAACCCATATGAGGTCTGAGACTCTCACTAGTTCTGTGTTCACACTTTTAGCAGAAACGCATTTAAAGGGTCATATTATGCCAAATGGATTTGTAACTGCATTCTACAGTTACGCAGGGTGAGGATTTCATGTTACACATCCATAAACAAACACTGTTGTACAACAGTACACATCTAACCTGCTGGAAGAAAGATTTGTACCAGACATAGTTCATTTGTGTGTTTCTTTTTTGTTTGTTTGTTTTGTTTTGTTTTTTAACATACCTTTGTGTCTGGGTATTTATGTGGGTATTTAATTTCTGATTTTAAGACTCCAGGGACCTCATTTATAAAACTCTGTGTATAATCATGACTAAATCTAAATAACTGAAAAAGAGATGATTTGTATTAACTATATTTCTTACATTTAGTTTGTTATGGGCTCTGAAAATAAAGACACTGTCAAAAAAAAGTTACAAAGCCATGGTTCTACTTTAAAAATCTTGGAAGTGCATGTATGTCCAAGTGCCTGTTGTCTGTGCTCATCTCTAGCCATGAATGGACATAGACCCACTCTTATACAATCATGGTCTGTGTCTGTGACTCCAAAGACACACCTGGGTTCATGGAATACATGGAAATGGTGGAAAAAAGGTACAGAAGAAGCAAATTTAAACTCGAGACCACGATCAGAGAGATGGTGAAATTGGAAATATGTTGATCATTTGAGCCCTGTTCTGAAGTCATGAACAAATAAGACCCCATTAAAAAAAGATTTTTTTAATTTTTTTCTTAGAAACAGGTACATACAATGTCATTTCTGTAGTGTCTAAAATATTGTGTGGGTGTAGTAGATTATTGATACCTGCAGAGGGTGTCGAGCACCTCTGTTAAAGGCTGTGACTGCTGAGAGCAGAGTGCAGAGTAAGTTGGCAGGCAGAAAGACTAGTTTGCTGTTGCACTTGTAAATTAAATATTTGTCGTGTTCATATGCAGCTCGCCATTCCTTCCAGGGCTAAATCAAATTCATTTTCTCTCAGACACAACAATCTCAAACCTGAAAAATGGCATACAGCTGCATACCAAGTGAGGAACTGAAAGTATCAGATATTTTTTAAATAAATCTTGTTTCCATGTTGAATACAGTTAGTGTACTGCACGCTAGTAGCGTGATAAACATCATACTGTGTGTAAGTGAGAAGGAGCAACTGACTGGTTGTCAATGACAACAAGCCACACATTCCACATTCAGTAAACTTCGGTGGTCTTCGGCCAAAGCATATGTGCCACCTAGCAGACGTGCCGGTTCTTGCATCAGCTGTACTGGCATCAGTGCAATTCACCAAAATAAAAAAATTGATGCTGGCCGATTTCGGCATGCGGGTGGGGATGATAAATTGTCTTTTTATGGGGCCTAAAACCGGTCACACAGCACTAATGAAGGACACCGAAGCCCAAACGAAACAAGAAATCTGGACTTACATTGGCATCGTTTAACCGTCGTCCAGCTTAGTTCCTGTAGCTGGCACTTCGTCAGAATTTTTAAACTGTCAAAAAATGTTAACGAATCCAAAGACAACCTCAATTCATTTTGCTCTCTGTCTTGATGGTTCCTCATCGTTTGCATAGTTCCTGTAACGTTAACGTTCCATTTGATTGTCGTCCAACTTCATCCAACCTCCCAAGTCCGACGTTTTGCACAAATGCTGACGATATCTGAACTGATCAATAATTAAAGCCTCGACGAGCTGATCGTAACGCCCTCATATCACTGATGACTCGTCCGTGTGTGGGACAAAAGCAACGTTTTCATACAGAAACAACGGCAAAACGTTTTATGTTTGGCTGGCCTGCGTGTGTACACACATTGTTGTCAAGACAACCAAACCCTGCACCTGCCAGTGCTGCAATCATGAGGACAGGGCTGGCTGTGCTTGCTCTCATACTAGCTGTCGGTCACATCATCATAAATGTTTTGTTTTGATTTCTTTAAAGCATCAAGGTCGCTGTTCACTTCGTTGTTCTTTCGTTAGTTTCGGTTTTGTCTCGTTCCTTTTTGCACTCTTGATTCGTAGGCTTTTCGGTGATGGGAAAAGTGCAGGATCATTCATCCACCTTTTCTTGACAATTTGTGACTTTGTGACATTTTTCCTTCGGTCAGCTATCGTCGTGCGCCGTGTGACCAGGGCTTAACTCACTGAATGAGAAATTTAATTGTTTTGCTCAACATGTGGCTGCAACTATTTTCAGCAACACCTTTCAACAAAGTAAATCAAGTAAAGTTTATAAGAGAGCTGTTAATGTTTAATACACACAATTATTTACAGTACACTTTATGAATGCTAATTTATAGATAATGTTGGTGTGTATATGTGTGTGAGTGAACAGAAATAATACTTTAATAACATGTAACCTATGTGATATTGACTGCTGTTGTATTCCATCTCACCTTATTTTTCTTTTCCTCTTCATCACATCAGGCTTTGCTTTCTCTGAAAGCGTGTGTTCACCTGCTTTGCAGAATTGTGCCGTCTGCAAATTACCCAACATGCTCTTCCTCTATAAATTACAGTTTATGTGCTGACAAAGTCCTACATGGGTTTTGAGTGTGTATATCATTTATAAATGAGGCCCCTGGTGACCTATATGAGCTTGCTAAAAAGCTGTATAATATGACCTGTTTAGGGCACAACTTCTGCCACAACTAATCCATAATTATAATGGTTTAGCAAATGTATTCAGGAACTTTTTTTTTAAGAAGTCTGAAAAGCAAATTCACAAGAAATAATATTTAGCCACATTTGCCTTTTTTGAGTGTTACGAACATTGTTCTAATGTAAATTGCAGGTAAATTGTTTTAAAAAATCTTTAATTCAAACCAGAAAGAAAGTCAGGGAAATGTTATTTTGGCTTTTATATACCCCTGTGGAGAGGGTCCTGGAAGCTATTAGGATCCTGTTATCAAGCCTCACGGCACACACCCATGCAGATGTGAATGTAGGTCCCTTTCAGAGTGGCTGCACACACATGCCTGACATTTCTACATGAAATCTTTATATGAAACAATGTAAAGCAGTTCATCTTTTTAGCCTGCGCTGTGTAGGAGCTGCAGAAATAGGTTTCAGCCATCCGCATATACATCCATGGCTTTTGCTGTGTGATTTCCTCAACCCCAAGTGATAGCAGACACAATACATTTGGGATATTATCAGTGGTGGGCATAGCTAACCTAAACATTAGCTTTGATGATCACTAAGACATTTAATGGAAATTGAACTGTGATAAACCACTAAACCACTAAAACATTTTGCTACTGCTAACTGCTCACTTTTATGGTATGAATTTAGCTTTGGCTTGGTATTCATGGTAGAGGTGGGCGATACCGGGAATTTTGGTATTGATCCGATACCAAGTAAATACAGGCCCAGTATCGCCGATACCGATACCTATACTTTTTCATACTTAAGCTTCATAGATCAAAAGGATCCAAAAGACCTAGAATTTTGCCAAACATTGTACGTGACAACAAAATACTTTATTATCACAATCAACATTTTTGTTTTAAAAAAATCACTCAACACAACTTAAAACAAAATCTCCTGAGGTAGAGGGCTGACAAACCACAATACCGGGGTGCACTGCTCCGTGTTGTGTGACAGTGCAGCGCTGCTCTTACAGACAGAGAGTAGACTTTGATGAATCTTCGTGCGCAGCAGTCAGTGCATGCGGGAGAGAAAAAAAGCTTGAGTATCGATCTTTTTACACGAGGATTGTTCAATAGCAATACTAGCGTTGGTATCAATATTATCGATATTAGGATTGATCCGCCCACCTCTAATTCATGGCTCTACAACCCTGAAAAAAAGACCAAAACAGCTGAAATTTTAATATATTGAAGTGTAAACATGAAGTCACAAAAACATTTTGATGATAATTAAGATATTTATTAACTGAAAAAAATGACCATCAAATAATTTTCATTCAACATACAGTTTATTCATAGTACTGAAAGCATAAAATGAGTAAGAAAATAAATAAAAAAAGACACATGGAAAATACTTTAATTAATGCATTTACTCTGGCTGGACATCTGCTGCTCTATCATCTCGAGTTGATGCTTGTTGTTTTTATCTTTGCACTATGGGTCAGTTTAACTTCTTGGATTACTACATACAGTGCATGTGGAATGTATTCACAGTGCTTCAGTTTTTCCACATTTTATGTTGCAACCTTGTTCCAGAATGGATGAATTCATTTTTTCTACACACAATACCCCATAATGACAGATTTATTAAAAATTAAAACTAAGAAATCACAAGTATTCACAACCTTTGCCATGAAGTTCAAAATTGAGCTCACGTGAATCCTGTTTCCACTGACCATCCTTGAGATGTTTCTACAGCTTAATTGCAGACCAACTGGTGTAAATTCCAACAGGAATAAATGCGTGATTGTAGGGTTTAGAAACTTCTTTGGAGGAGTTTTAAACTGTTTTTGATTTTTAAAATGTTAATGATCTTAAAGTTAGAGGAACTGAATTTTGTCAAGGGACTTGGGCCACAAATGGATTTCAAAGTTAGGTGAAAAGTAAATCTGCAAATTAAAAAGTTTGCTTGGTTAATTAGCTGTTGAGCTCACAACCATCTCTTGCCTGTTCATAGGGCATAAATGTTGGCTTTCATTTTGCATGTCAAATCAGGGAGAATTCAAATGTGAGTGAGTGCACTAAAAAGTATTACTGCAGGAGCTGCTGGTCCTTTAGGACACTTTCTCTTGTAATCAGGTGTCAAAAAATTAGAGGAGCCCTCTTAAAAAATAGAGGTGCAAAGTAACACAAAACAAGCTCCACAATCTAGTGGATTTAAACATATCACTTAATTTACTGTTGCCTTTTCTGCAGTCAGGTGTTCCAACTTATAAGAAAAATGTGTGCCAGCTTTTATCCAAAATCATCCCAAACAATTTTGATGTTGGACAGTATTTTGTACACTACTTTATATCAAAAACATACTGTACCTGAAAGCCCCATGTTGACATCTTTTGTGAAACCAGTTTTATGAATATTCTATCACTTATTTTCAGAGGAAATTGGCAAAAAAAAAAAAAGTTGCAGATGAAAAATGTTTCTATCAGATACTGTGAATTTTCCGGAAATGATATTAATTTGTTTTTATTGTAGACAAATGATGCCATCCTAAATGTCATTTCATAAGTATTCCAGCAAGCGTAGTCCTTAAGGTTCGCGATATGCGAGTACGTAGGAGACGTCTTCTTTGCAAACAACTTCACCTTTTTCTCTTATGTAATACATTTTCATAGCATTTCATTACAGTACAACTCCATTGATAAAACCTGGGAACTGGTTTATGGTTATTTCACTAATTATCAATGACATATTGATGAAAAATGGTTGACAGCTATGATTTTCAGATTTACTACGTTAAGAAATGACTCACCTAAAATCTGTAGACGATGCCTTTTGAGGTTTATAGAATTATTTCTGAAAGTAAATGTTTGCTATTCTCATAGTTCTGGATGGAACCTTTCAGAATATATAGGAGTCCTTCTGATTCCTCTCACAATATTGTTGACAGATGGTAATATTTTGAAGTCTGTAGTGTCAGTAGACAATAAAATTAGTTTTTGACGAGGGTGTATCATCAAAGTTATAGTGTTACAACCCCTGGCAAAAATTATGGAATCACCGGCCTCGGAGGATGTTCATTCAGTTGTTTAATTTTGTAGAAAAAAAGCAGATCACAGACATGACACAAAACTAAAGTCATTTCAAATGGCAACTTTCTGGCTTTAAGAAACACTATAAGAAATCAAGACAAATAATTGTGGCAGTCAGTAACGGTTACTTTTTTAGACCAAGCAGAGAGAAAAAAATATGGACTCACTCAATTCTGAGGAATAAATTATGGAATCACCCTGTAAATTTTCATCCCCAAAACTAACACCTGCATCAAATCAGATCTGCTTGTTAGTCTGCATCTAAAAAGGAGTGATCACACCTTGGAGAGCTGTTGCACCAAGTGGACTGACATGAATCATGGCTCCAACACGAGAGATGTCAATTGAAACAAAGGAGAGGATTATCAAACTCTTAAAAGAGGGCAAATCATCACGCAGTGTTGCAAAAGATGTTGGTTGTTCACAGTCAGCTGTGTCTAAACTCTGGACCAAATACAAACAACATGGGAAGGTTGTTAAAGGCAAACATACTGGTAGACCAAGGAAGACGTCAAAGCATCAAGACAGAAAACTTAAAGCAATATGTCTCAAAAATCGAAAATGCACAACAAAACAAATGAGGAACAAGTGGGAGGAAACTGGAGTCAACGTCTGTGACCGAACTGTAAGAAACCGCCTAAAGGAAATGGGATTTACATACAGAAAAGCTAAACGAAAGGCATCATTAACACCTAAACAGAAAAAAACAAGGTTACAATGGGCTAAGGAAAAGCAATCGTGGACTGTGGATGACTGCATGAAAGTCATATTCAGTGATGAATCTCGAATCTGCACTGGGCAAGGTGATGATGCTGGAACTTTTGTTTGGTGCCTTTCCAGTGAGATTTATAAAGATGACTGCCTGAAGAGAACATGTAAATTTCCACAGTCATTGATGATATGGGGCTGCATGTCAGGTAAAGGCACTGGGGAGATGGCTGTCATTACATCATCAATAAATGCACAAGTTTACGTTGATATTTTGGACACTTTTCTTACAGAAACAGCATTAGTGAAGGTTACAAATGATCTTCTTATGGCCTCGGACAGTGGACTCATCTCTGTGCTTGTTCTGTTAGACCTCAGTGCTGCTTTTGATACTGTTGACCATAAAATTTTATTACAGAGATTAGAGCATGCCATAGGTATTAAAGGCACTGCGCTGCGGTGGTTTGAATCATATTTATCTAATAGATTACAATTTGTTCATGTAAATGGGGAATCTTCTTCACAGACTAAAGTTAATTATGGAGTTCCACAAGGTTCTGTGCTAGGACCAATTTTATTCACTTTATACATGCTTCCCTTAGGCAGTATTATTAGACGGTATTGCTTAAATTTTCATTGTTACGCAGATGATACCCAGCTTTATCTATCCATGAAGCCAGAGGACACACACCAATTAGCTAAACTGCAGGATTGTCTTACAGACATAAAGACATGGATGACCTCTAATTTCCTGCTTTTAAACTCAGATAAAACTGAAGTTATTGTACTTGGCCCCACAAATCTTAGAAACATGGTGTCTAACCAGATCCTTACTGTGGATGGCATTACCCTGACCTCTAGTAATACTGTGAGAAATCTTGGAGTCATTTTTGATCAGGATATGTCATTCAAAGCGCATATTAAACAAATATGTAGGACTGCTTTTTTGCATTTACGCAATATCTCTAAAATCAGAAAGGTCTTGTCTCAGAGTGATGCTGAAAAACTAATTCATACATTTATTTCCTCTAGGCTGGACTATTGTAATTCATTATTATCAGGTTGTCCTAAAAGTTCCCTAAAAAGCCTTCAGTTAATTCAAAATGCTGCAGCTAGAGTACTGACGGGGACTAGAAGGAGAGAGCATATCTCACCCATATTGGCCTCTCTTCATTGGCTTCCTGTTAATTCTAGAATAGAATTTAAAATTCTTCTTCTTACTTATAAGGTTTTGAATAATCAGGTCCCATCTTATCTTAGGGACCTCGTAGTACCATATCACCCCAATAGAGCGCTTCGCTCTCAGACTGCAGGCTTACTTGTAGTTCCTAGGGTTTGTAAGAGTAGAATGGGAGGCAGAGCCTTCAGCTTTCAGGCTCCTCTCCTGTGGAACCAGCTCCCAATTCAGATCAGGGAGACAGACACCCTCTCTACTTTTAAGAGTAGGCTTAAAACTTTCCTTTTTGCTAAAGCTTATAGTTAGGGCTGGATCAGGTGACCCTGAACCATCCCTTAGTTATGCTGCTATAGACGTAGACTGCTGGGGGGTTCCCATGATGCACTGTTTCTTTCTCTTTTTGCTCTGTATGCACCACTCTGCATTTAATCATTAGTGATCGATCTCTGCTCCCCTCCACAGCATGTCTTTTTCCTGGTTCTCTCCCTCAGCCCCAACCAGTCCCAGCAGAAGACTGCCCCTCCCTGAGCCTGGTTCTGCTGGAGGTTTCTTCCTGTTAAAAGGGAGTTTTTCCTTCCCACTGTAGCCAAGTGCTTGCTCACAGGGGGTCGTTTTGACCGTTGGGGTTTTACATAATTATTGTATGGCCTTGCCTTACAATATAAAGCGCCTTGGGGCAACTGTTTGTTGTGATTTGGCGCTATATAAAAAAATTGATTGATTGATCCCATCAATTGAAAGGATGTTTGGGGATGATGGTGACATTTTTCAAGATGATAATGCATCTTGCCATAGAGCAAAAACTGTGAAAACACTCCTTGCAAAAAGACAAATAGGGTCAATGTTATGGCCTGCAAATAGTCCGGATCTTAATCCAATTGAAAATCTTTGGTGGAAGTTGAAGAAAATGGTCCATGACAAGGCTCCAACCTGCAAAGCTGATCTGGCAACAGCAATCAGAGAAAGTTGGAGCCAGATTGATGAAGAGTACTGTTTGTCACTCATTAAGTCCATGCCTCAGAGACTGCAAGCTGTTATAAAAGCCAGAGGTGGTGCAACAAAATACTAGTGATGTGTTGGAGCGTTCTTTTGTTTTTCATGATTTCATAATTTTTTCCTCAGAATTGAGTGATTCCATATTTTTTTTTCCCTCTGCTTGGTCTAAAAAAGTAACCATTACTGACTGCCACAATTTTTTTTCCTGATTTCTTATAGTGTTTCTTAAAGCCAGAAAGTTGCCATTTGAAATGGCTTTAGTTTTGTGTCATGTCTGTGATCTGCTTTTTTTCTACAAAATTAAACAACTGAATGAACATCCTCTGAGGCTGGTGATTCCATAATTTTTGCCAGGGGTTGTATTTCTGAGAATAAATTTGGTAGAAAATAAAACGAGTTGATGAAATGCTGATGACCCTGTGAATGTTAACATTATCAAATGTTAGCAGTGATAACTATCTCCAGTTCAAAATACTCTTTTACAGTAACAAAATACATATTAGTAATTTAGATATATACCACAATTCGCCGTCTTGCAGTTTGTTATTAACGCGAGAGGTTGGTTTCAGCAGAGTAGAATGGTCCCCCTCTAAAATTTGGTCCACCCTGCCTTCACTGCACATGCGTCTGGGACTGACTGAGACTGACTCACTACACCCAAAGCAGTCAAAGGGAATAATGTGATTATTAACCATCAGATGACAAATTAAAACTTCTTAAATCATTCTAAAGTCAGTTTTAAGCAGAAACAAGGTGATAATCGCCTCATTTCGCTACTTCTTCTTCTTCTTTGTCTTTCGGCTGCTCCCGTTAGGGGTCGCCACAGCAGATCAATCGTTTCCATCTCACCCTGTCCTCTGTATCTTCCTCTGTCACACCAACCACCTGCATGTCCTCTCTCAGCACATCCATGAACCTCCTCTTTGGTCTCCCTCTTCTCCTCCTGCCTGGTGGCTCCATCCTCAGCATCCTTCTCCCTATATACCCTGGGTCCCTCCTCTGCACATGTCCAAACCATCTCAATCTCGCCTCTCTGACTTTGTCTCCAAACCGTCCCACCTGAGCTGTCCCTCTGATATGTTCATTCCTAATCTTGTCCATTCTTGTCACTCCCAAAGAGAATCTCAACATCTTCAGCTCTGCCACCTCCAGCTCTGCCTCCTGTCTTTTTGTTAGTGCCACTGTCTCTAAACCATACAACATAGCTGGTCTCACTCCTGTTTTGTAAACTTTCCCCTTCACCCTTGCTGATATTCTTCGGTCACAAATCACTCCTGCCACCTTTCTCCACCCACTCCACCCTGCCTGCACTCTCTTCTTCACCTCTCTACCACACTCTCCATTACTTTGAACAGTTGACCCCAAATATATAAACTCATCTACTTTCACCACTTCTACTCCTTGTAACTGCACTATTCCACTGGGCTCCCTCTCATTCACACACATGTACTCAGTCTTGCTTCTACTGACTTTCATTCCCCTTCTCTCCAAAGCATATCTCCACTTCTCCAGACTAGACTCAACTTGCTCTCTACTCTCACTACAGATCACAATGTCATCTGCAAACATCATAGTCCATGGGGACTCCTGTCTGATCTCATCCATCAACCTGTCCATCACCACTGCAAACAAGAAAGGACTCAGAGCTGATCCTTGGTGTCATCCCACCTCCACCTTGAATGAGTCTGTCATTCCGACTGCGCATCTCACCGCTGTCACACTATTCTTGTACATGTCCTGCACTACCCTAACATACTTCTCTGCCACTCCAGACTTCCTCATACAATACCACAACTCTTCTCTTGGCACCCTATCATAAGCTTTTTCTAAGTCCACAAACACACAATGTAACTCTTTCTGTCCTTCTCTGTACTTTTCCAACAGTATTCTCAGAGCAAACATTGCATCTGTAGTCCTCTTTCTTGGCATGAAACCATATTGCTGCTCACAGATCTTCACCTGTTTTCTAAGCCTAGCTTCTACTACTCTTTCCCATAACTTCATGCTGTGGCTGATCAGCTTTATGCCTCTGTAGTTTCTGCAGCTCTGCACATCACCCTTGTTCTTGAAAATAGGAACCAGCACACTTTGTCTCCACTCCTCAGGCATGCTCTCACTTTCCAAGATTTTATTAAACAATCTGGTTAGAAACTCTACTGCCATCTCTCCTAGACATTTCCATGCCTCCACTGGAATGTCATCTGGACCGACTGCCTTTCCACTCTTCATCCTCTTCATAGCAGCCCTCACTTCTTCCTTGCTAATCTCTTGTACTTCCTGATTTACTCTCACCACATCATCCAGCCTTTTCTCTCGCTCATTTTCTTTATTCATCAACTATGCAACTATGCTTTCCTGGACCTCTTCATTCCACCACCAGGTCTTCTTGTCTTCTTTCCACTGTCCAGATGTCATACCCAGTACTGTCCTAGCTGTCTCCCTCACCACATCTGCAGTACTTTTCCAGTTGTCCAAAATTGCTTCCCCTCCAACCAGTGCTTCTCTCACCTGCTCACTAAATTTCACACAACAGTCTTCCTCCTTCAGCTTCCACCATCTGATCCTTTGTTGAGCTCTCACTCTCTTCTTCTTCTTTACCTCTAAAGTCATCCTACAAACAACCATCATGTGCTGTCTAGTGACACTCTCTCCTGCTACCACCTTACATTCTGTGATTTCTTTTAGCTTGCATCTCCTATAAAGAATGTAGTCCACCTGTGTGCACCTTCCTCCACTCTTATATGTTACCCTGTGCTCCTCCCTTTTCTTAAAGTAGGTATTCACCACAGCCATTTCCATCCTTTTTTGCAAAATCAACTACCATCTGTCCTTCCCCATTCCTATCCTTGATACCATATCTACCCATTACTTCCTCATCACCTCTGTTCCCTTCACCAACATGCCCATTGAAGTCTGCTCCTATCACCACTCTTTCATGCTTGGGCACACTCTCCACCACCTCATCTAACACACTCCAGAAATCTTCTTTCTCCTTCATCTCACAACCAACCTGTGGGGCATATGCACTGATGATATTCATCATCACCCCTTCAATTTCCAACTTCACACTCATCACCCTGTCAGACACTCGCTTGACCTCCAACACACTTTTACCATACTCTTCCTTTAAAATGACCCCAACACCATTTCTCTTCCTGTCCTCACCATGGTACAACAACTTGTACCCACCGCCGATGCTCCTGCTCTTACTTCCCTTCCACTTGGTCTCTTGCACACACAGTATGTCTACCTTTCTCCTCTCCATCATATCAGCCAGCTCTCTCCCTTTACCAGTCATACTACCAACATTCAAAGTCCCCACTCTCATTTCCACCCTTCTAGTTTTCTTCTTCTCCCGCTGTTCGTGGCAACGTTTTCCTCCTCTTCTTCGTCGTTTTCGCCCAGCAGTAGCCCAATTTCCACCGGCACCCTGTTGGGCAATAGCACCGGTGGCGGACGTTGTTAACCCGGGCCGCGACCGATCCAGTATGGGAATTCGATTCTGAGTCTGCATAGTTCGGTTGGCTTGTTTTACGCCGGATGCCCTTCCTGACGCAACCCTCCTCATTTATCCATGCTTGGGGTCTCATTTCGCTACTGACGCTCCAAAATGACGTAGGCACCACGACAGCATGTCTGAGTCTGACGTGCTGTTGTGGCGCTGTGATTGGTCCGCCGTTTTTTATTATGAAATAATGCTGAATTTATGTGGAAATGATTGTTGTACAAACGCTTCAGATATCTGTCGCTGAGATAGATGATGACTGGAGTGCAGGTTTAAGCAGAAACGAGGCGATAATCAGTAAATCACTGCTGACGCTCCAAAATAATGCATGTGCAGTGAAGGCAGGGCGGACCGATTTTTAGGGGGGACCTGTTGTGTGTTGGGGGGTGTGGCTGGATATTTTGGTGTTCTTTTATTTTCTTTGCTCTTCAGGTGGCATGGAAACTCATTTGTCTGTGGAGAAGGTGCTGGCTGAAGAGTCCTCACCCTCATCAACATCATGTGTAGCACCTGTGACTGGTGCTCACATGCAACCTTAAAGACTTTCAGCTGAAGCAGATAATTGGATGGCGTTCTGCATTTAAGTCATGTGTGATTCAAGCAGAACTGCCGGGAACTCGACCTTGTGATGTTCGTTTGTGGGACGCTGGGGACCGCGCCTGGGTTTGACACATCGAGCCCGTGAGGCAAGGAAGGGTGAGGACACATGCTGTCAGCACACATTAAAGGTAATTAAGTGTTTGATTAATTGTTGATAGTGACTTGGTGTTTTGTTACACAGTATACTTGAATTGTGATGAGAATTGTGCAGCTTGCTTATCACTGCTGTGGCGTGCGGATAAGTGATCCTCCACCTGTTGTGAGAAGCTGCTCATTTGCATAAAGTTAAAAAAGATACAGACCTGAATGTGTTGCTGATAGCGTGTGTCTTTTGAAAGATATTGTTGAACTGCTGACTTACCTCACCTCTTCTTTGCTTCACAGAGAGTCAGTTTGTCGTGTCCACCTGGGGGGTGTTTGGCGGTGGTAGTGGGTCCAGGAGCGTCGGGCTTTGATCCTTGCGGGCGCTGGAGAGCGTGCCAACAGTCACTCCACCAGAAGGATGCTATTTTTGTTTTTACACTTTTTATGCAGCGGGTGAAATAAATATATTGTTTTTGGAACCGCTTTTCTGGTTATTTGTAGTGCTGGGTTCCGTCTGACGCAGGTCCGCTCCTCAACCCGCGTCGACACATAACAGTAGTTCCCGGCCATTCCATAATGGACCCAGCGGCAGAGGCTGTTCCTTTTGCCGAAAAAGTTCAAGAACACTTGGAGAAAATATGGGAGCAATTACAGCATCTCGCAAACCAAATTAAACAAACAGACGCCCGTGTTACGGAGCTCGCAGTGCAAGCCGCTCCGCTTCCTGCTGCTCCAGCTGCGGCATCATCGATACTAGTGCAGATAACTCCGTCACCCAGAGATTCGGCGTCCGAACCGATTGTTTGTCGTCCGGAGCCTTGTGTGGTGATGCAATGTTCTCTGGTTTCTGCTCAGTCAGGTTGGAGCGCCGCAGCTTTACGAGGAATGTTTGTAGATGGGTTAAATGAGTCATTAAAAGACGAGCCGGCAGTCCGTGACGAGCCAAACGATTTAGATGAGCTAATATCGTTGGTGATTCGTCTAGATGATCGGATGAAGGAGCGTGGACGCGAGAGAGGACGCCCATTAGAGCGGGTTTTTTCGTCTCGGGGCTTTCCCCGACACAGATCTGGGCCGCCTCTTCTTCGCCCCACTGAGGCTCCTCCGACGGGACCTCTGGCTCCTCCTGTTGACGAGCCCATGCAGCTCGGACGAGCAGAGATTACTGTATTGCCCCGACATATAAACGTCAAGAAAAATAATGGTGACGTATCTCCAGGTGTTCTGGGACAGGCAAAATAACACACACACAAAAAAAAAAAAAAAAAATCTAGCACAAGTAAATGTTTTGTTTTCTTTAAATAGGGGTTATAATTGTATGGGGAGTCAGAGGCGTATCTGGTGGAGTGATTGTTAGGCGGTTAGAAGTCCGCCTGGGCTCACTTAATTGTTAATTTTTTTATGTGTTTTTAGGTATTTTCTGTTTGGGTTGTTGGGTCGTTTTATTTTGTTGTTTTTTATTTCTCTACATCCCTAACCCCAACCTCACTTGCCCCAAGACCGTTTGTCTTGTGGGTTGTGGGGTGGTGCAGGTTGGTCACGCTGAGCATTCTCAGAAGACCTCTGCACCTGGGGGGGGGTGTTAGAGGCGTTTTTCTTGGTTTGGTTAGGGCCCGGTTCCACTCCAGCCTCGGTGAGCCTTTGTACCGTTCGTCATTGGTGTTGCCGGGGTGTGGTGCAGCGGAGACTTACCTCAGTCGGAGGGGTGGGCCGATCTGTTGCCGTTCGCCATTTCGGTAGTTCCACCCCTCCCGAGAGGCTGGGGTATGGTCGAGTTGGGGCACCGGACGTATTTCCGGTTCTCCGCTGCGCCTTGGGGTTGGAGCTGGGTTAGTTTTTTCCTGTTCCCTTCTCCGGCTTAATATTTTGAGCCGTTCGCCAAAATTGAGCCGCCGAAGGGCTCTGGGAGGGACCTGGGGTCTTTCGGGGTGCCGGGGAGAGTAACAGGGTTTATGGTCATTTTATATCCCCCCGGGGTTGTTTTTGATAGTCCTCCGGGGGTTGATTTTTGATTTTGTTCTGTTTCCTTCCGGGTTCCACCTCCAGGGTTGATGGGACGGTCCTCTGGGGGGGAATTGGCTTGGGGCCAACTAGCCAAGTGTGACCGGGTCTGGGGTTCCGGGGTTGTGGGGAGGGTACCTCCTGGGGTTGATGGTACGGTCCTCTGGGGGGCGCCGTTTGCTCCATGTACACCTGGGGACCTTTGTGGGATTATGGTTCTGGCTGTTCCTCCTGGAACTGGTGACGAAGGCCTTCTGGGGGGGGTTGGGCTCTGCAGGTCATTCTGGGGGGGTTGTTTGTTGTTTTTCTTTTATGCATTTACGTTTGTATTGTGTTTGTGGGGCTGTGTTGGGTTTTTGCGTTTGGGAGTTTTTCTTTTCTTCCCGGGGTTTGATGGGACGGTCCCCTGGGGAGGTTTTGGGTCGGTTTTATGTTTTTTTTCTGTGTTGAATTGTACTGGGGAATGTTTTGGGGCTTTTGTTGATGCCAGCCGGCCTTCCAGCTGCGGTGCCTGTCCTGCTGTCTGTGGTGGACCTTGGGAGCGTGGTGCTGTCTGCTTCCTGACATGGACCCCGGAGGGAGGTGCTGTTCTCGGGCCTGGTCTGTTCGGTCGCCGGGAGGCTTCCCGTTGATGGGGGGGTACTGTTGTGTGTTGGGGGGTGTGGCTGGATATTTTGGTATTCTTTTTTCTTTGCTCTTCAGGTGGCATGGAAACTGATTTGTCTGTGGAGAAGGTGCTGGCTGAAGAGTCCTCACCCTCATCAACATCATGTGTAGCACCTGTGACTGGTGCTCACATGCAACCTTAAAGACTTTCAGCTGAAGCAGATAATTGGATGGCGTTCTGCATTTAAGTCATGTGTGATTCAAGCAGAACTGCCGGGAACTCGACCTTGTGATGTTCGTTTGTGGGACGCTGGGGACCGTGCCTGGGTTTGACACATCGAGCCCGTGAGGCAAGGAAGGGTGAGGACACATGCTGTCAGCACACATTAAAGGTAATTAAGTGTTTGATTAATTGTTGATAGTGACTTGGTGTTTTGTTACACAGTATACTTGAATTGTGATGAGAATTGTGCAGCTTGCTTATCACTGCTGTGGCGTGCGGATAAGTGATCCTCCACCTGTTGTGAGAAGCTGCTCATTTGCATAAAGTTAAAAAAGATACAGACCTGAATGTGTTGCTGATAGCGTGTGTCTTTTGAAAGATATTGTTGAACTGCTGACTTACCTCACCTCTTCTTTGCTTCACAGAGAGTCAGTTTGTCGTGTCCACCTGGGGGGTGTTTGGCGGTGGTAGTGGGTCCAGGAGCGTCGGGCTTTGATCCTTGCGGGCGCTGGAGAGCGTGCCAACAGTCACTCCACCAGAAGGACGCTATTTTTGTTTTTACACTTTTTATGCAGCGGGTGAAATAAATATATTGTTTTTGGAACCGCTTTTCTGGTTATTTGTAGCGCTGGGTTCCATCTGACGCAGGTCCGCTCCTCAACCCGCGTCGACACATAACAGGACCGTTGGTTCGGCCACACCGGTTTAGGGTACAAAGTAAACACACCTCATGAAGTATGGACAACAAGACAACATCGGGCACGGCAGAAGTTCATAACAGGTGCTGCGCCTCTTCGAGATAACCCTCTCAACTTCTCAGTCATAATCGCTTGCGAACTTGCTGAATTGACGTCATCCACATCCTCGCTAGCCATTGTTTACATGGCTTTGAAACGCCGGAACTCTGCTGGCGCTGCGGTGCATTCTGGGAAGCGCAGGGGCCCACAAGAGGGATTATGGGAAACGTTAAAGCAGCAAATTGGGCATATGTAATGCCTGTAGGCAATGAAATGCATCCCAATCGCCAATATTTATAGCAAAAATTCTGTGTACTCTTGTGCTATAATATTATAGGATGAGTAAATGAGCATACCCATCAGCAATAAAATGTGTTTACAAGGACTTAATTCTAAAGAAATTACCTCTGTGCACACAGAGACATCCAGTTGTGGAGAAGGCACGGGCAAAATGAGTGACCAGCACTAACCTCATGTTCAAATTTATTTGGCAACAAAAATAAAAATCTGTAACTCATTGGGGGGGGTGCGCCATATAGAGTGCATATTATTTCATGAACACATGAGGAGATGTGGGCTTGTTATCTTTGGTTCAGTTTCCCATCAGACAAGCATCTTGCTACGTTTTTCAGCAATACAAGGTGCTTATCCCCCAATTTTCTCCCAATGTGCAGTGAGGGCCTTGTATGGTCGAACACTGACATTGGTGTGTGTGTGTGTGTGTGTGTGTGTGTGTGTGTGTGTGTGTGTGTGTGTGTGTGTGTGTGTGTGTGTGTGTGTGTGTGTGTGTGTGTGTGTGTGTGTGTGTGTGTGAATAAATGTGAGGCATATGTAAAGCACTTTGAGCATCTGCATGTAAAGGAAAAGTCCTACGGTGTATATAAATATAGTCCAGTTACAATTACATTTTAACCTTTTCTTTCAGTTTCATCAATGAGATTTTTAAGTTAATAATCCTGCTCACAATCAGACGGGTGAAAACATGTTTGAACTCAACGTGCTGAAACTCTGAGGTGGCAGTTTAGCTTCTCAGAGGAGACTACCTGACCTTTGACCTCATTTAACACCAGGAGATTGTACATATTTTGCTTGAATAGAAATCTGAATGTTCTAAATATTTATAAAGACCAGCACTCTTAAAACGTTGTGGTTCACTTTTTTGGTTCAAATCCCAGCCTGACTGGAAAATCGCTAAGGGCCCTTGGGTAAGGTCCTTAATCCCCTACTTGCTCCTGGTCTGTAGTGAGTGCCTTGTATGGCAGCACCCTGATATCGGGGTGAATGTGAGGCATTATTGTAAAGCGCTTTGAGTGTCTGATACAGATGGCAAAGCGCTATATAAATGCAGTCCATTTACCATTTATATTCACACTTATTCAGTGTGCTGATAAAGTATATTTATAGTAGTTGCAATCACTCATTTGTGAACAAGAATGAGTAAAAACCTTTTGAGCACTTTTTAACATTTAAAATTCTGTAGATTTTTAAATAGCACATAGTTTGAACTGTCATCAGAACATTTTATTTAAAATATGAGATATATCCTTTAATGTTCAAGCATTCAAAATACACAAACGTCTCTTTTACCAAAGTCTGCTTTCCATGATTATCTCGCCTCCTGATGTTGATGACTCTGCAAAGCATCATGTCGTGTGTATCCATGTGTTCATATAGAAGTGTAGTAATTTGGGATTTGGGTGCCTCTTCAATCTTAGAAGAATCAGGTTTTTGTACAGCAGAAAGTAAAAAGTAGTACTGACACTGAATGATTCCACTGTATATTCGCATGTTTTTATCACTCTGAAGTACTTCTGTGATTTTTTTTTTGGCTTCCACTTTGTAGTATAGATAATCCATGTGTATATGGGGGGGCAACTTCCAAATGTTTGCTCACATCACTGCATTCAGTGCCTTCTTTTCTGTGTCTGCGTGTATATCTGTCATCTGAACCTGTAAACCTACTGAACACTGAATACGTACTTTGTCAAACTGATAAAGTGCTACTCTTCTTTAAGTGTCACTGTGACAGTTTCTTCCAGAGTTTGTTTAGCATTTTCCATGTTCAAATTAACGTTTCTGACACTGTAACACACGAGTAACAGTCAACTTACAGGTATGTGATTAAATTAATTCTTATATAACGCCTGAATAGAGCCTTGTCATTTGATTGGTGGTTTGTATGTCACCTGATATGGGTAACTCGTCCCATTTGCCATTGTGTTCCATTGACTGTGCAGATTTAGTTCCATTTACTATGTAATTGTGGTTCCATATGTTTTGTGCCATTGCACAGCGCCACCACCGCTTACTAGCGGCGACAGCGCTTATTTTAAAACAAACATGACGTGATTTGTTTTATTAAGGGTGCTCATTCTTGTAACCCCAAAAAAACAGAGTACACTGTAAGATGGAGGCACTTGCAATACGAGGTCTGTCCATAAAGTATAGGTCCTTTTTTTTCTTCAAAAACTATATGGAATTCATTCATATGTTTGTACGTCAGACATGCTTGAACCCTCGTGCGCATGCGCGAGTTTTTCCACGCCTGTCAGTGACGTCATTCGCCTGTGAGCACGCCTTGTGGGAGGTGTGGTCCCGCCCCCTCGTCGGAATTCCTTTGAGAAGTTGCTGAGAGACTGGCGCTTTGTTTGATCAAAATTTTTTCAAAACCTGTGAGGCACATCGAAGTGGACACGGTTCAAAAAATGCAGCTGGTTTTCGGTGAAAATTTTAACGGCTGATGAGAGATTTTGAAGTGATTCTGTCGCTTTAAGGACTTCCCACGGAGCGGGACGTCACGCAGCGCTCCCAGGCGCTGTCGTCAGCCTGTTTCAAGCTGAAAACCTCCACATTTAAGCCTCTGTTGACCCGGGACGTCGTGAGAGAACAGAGAAGTTTCAGAAGAAGTCAGTTTCAGCATTTTATCCGGATATTCCACTGTTAAAGGAGATTTTTTTAATGAAAGACGTGCGGGCGGATTCGCACGTCGACTTGCAGCCGCCGCGATGAGCCGCCACAGGAAAAACACCTCCGTGTTGATAACCATTTGTGAAATCCAGGCGGCTTTTGATGGCTTTTAGTTGAGTATCTGAGAAATTGTTTAACAGTTGGGCATGTTCCAACTTTTCCTTAAGGCTTCCAACGGAGGTGTTTTTCCTGTTGCGCCGCGCTGCGCCAGCTGCAAGCCGACGTGCGAATCCGCCCGCACGTCTTTCATTAAAAAAATCTCCTTTAACAGTGGAATATCTGGATAAAATGCTGAAACTGACTTCTTCTGAAACTTCTCTGTTCTCTCACGACGTCCCGGATCAACAGAGGCTTAAATGTGGAGGTTTTCAGCTTGAAACAGGCTGACGACGGCACCTGGGAGCGCTGCGCGACATCCCGCTCCGTGGGAAGTCCTTAAAGCGACAGAATCACTTCAAAATCTCTCATCAGCCGTTAAACTTTTCACCGAAAACCAGCTGAATTTTTCGAACCGTGTCCACTTCGATGTGCCTCACAGGTTTTGAAAAAATTTTGATCAAACAAAGCGCCAGTCTCTCAACAACTTCTCAGACAAAGGAATTCCGACAAGGGGGCAGGACCACACCTCCCACAAGGAGTGCTCACAGGCGAATGACGTCACCGACAGGCGTGGAAAAACTCACGCATGCACAGGAGGGTTCAAGCATGTCTGACGTACAAACATATGAATGAAATCCATATAGTTTTTGAAAAAAATAAAAAGGACCTATACTTTATGGACAGACCTCATATTCACTGGGATGTCTCTACCTGAAGTACACGTGCTGTCAGATTAAGAGGACTACAAATTTCTGTCTGGACTGTGGAAAGCAGGCGGCAGTCTGTACACGAATAAGTCAATACACGGCATCAGGTACGGACTACATCTTCAGGATTGTTAGGCGTTACATAAAACAAATAATGAATGTTTTTTTTGTTTGTTTGTTTGTTTTTTATTCATGCAATGGAAAGAATGTCATTATTTGTATACTATAAAGTGAATGGCTGTGAAAGCATTTTGGCTCTACAACTCCTGTGTATAGATGCAATATTCGATTTTTACTTTGTACTTTACAGCTCCTTTAAAACCTCTTTAAAATGCAAATACCTATTACTGCACCAAAAATAAATGCATCAGAAATAATTCTGTGATTTGTTTTTATTGTGGACACATGAGCAGTCTTGAACACCAATAATTAAATGGTGAAGGGAGAGAAGAGGATTATCATAATCCTCAGAAATGCAGAAAGTGTTCAAATACACATTTGCTTGTGAGTCCGTGTGCTCGTGAGTGTATTTGCCTGTGTAAAAGCTCAGCTCCATTAATAGATTTGATGGTCTCTCAGGTTCTGGCACAGTGATGCAGACTGAAGTACTTGTGTTGCTTGAATAAAATAGTAAATATGGAGTTTGTTTTAGGAGTTTCTGTGAAGTGTTTCTTTTCATCAGTCCCTTGACTTAGCAGTGGTAGTTTCACCACATGAAGCCAGTAGAGGGAGTTGAAATCTTAAATGTTGGTGGATGTGTCCTTGGCTGTGGTCCAGAGTAGCAGAGGAGAGGTTTTGCATGTGCTGGTTTATCACTGTTTTCTGTGAATTCCCACGTTTCTAGGATTAGATGGATCCATGTTCTGGATTGGAAAGTTGAGTTGGTCACGGTGCTTTTGGTCAAAGCCATGTGTAAATCTGTTCAAGGGTCAAATGGTGCTGCCGAACTGCATATGGTACTGTTAGCATTATGGAGCCAAAGAATTACAATAGAACTTCAACTGATACTGTAAGTGCTAAAAGCCTTAAAATAGGAACAAAAACAACAGCATACACAGCTTGTAAACACAGGCTGTCAGCACTCCCACTGAGTAGAACTCCACGTAAAATCTGGACAAATTTCACATGAACGTTTTGCTGGATATCTCCTGGACAGGTATCAGGCGTCCATACTAAGCTTAGTTACAGGTTTGCCAAAATGAGTCATTGGGGAGACTTATATTTTATCACAGCTTGATGAGAAGTATTTTTCCTATGTGTCAGAATTTCTGCGTTCTCAGTTTCCATCAAATGCATGATTAACTTCAAACCATGCACGTGGACTTTCTCCATGTTATCAAAATCTCTTGGAGCAAGCTCATATTTGCAGGGAGTCCCCCAAAATAAATACCACCAATAACATTTGCAGTAATTTTGTGATATACTAGGGAAATAAAAGTACTTTATAATAACTAGGTTTCAAGAGAAAGTAAGTTTTGTCAATTTTTTTTTAAAAATTGAAAGGGACTACACATTTTAAATATGCTGTTTTGCTGTTTCTTTATTGTTTCGGACTTACCTGAGTGTTTTTCTTTTATTCAATTTCAGTCCAGTTTTTAACTTTATATTGATCTGAAACTGGACAGAAATGTGACGACATGACTGACTTCATTGAAACGAAAACACAAGGTAAATCAAGTGCATCAACACCAATCACAGACATTCCAGCATGGACTGAACACTGCAAAAAAAAAAAAAAAAAAAGGGGGATGTCTAAAAACAAGATAAAAACACTAAATCTGAGGGAAATTATTTTTCTGCATGGACATAATTTCTCTTCACAAGATGTCTTGAATTAAGATTGTTAAATCCAGAAATAAGTCAGCCACTTAAGAAATGAACCCTTAAAATAAGATAAATTGAACACTTCTAAGTTTGTTTGTTTGTTTTTTTTTTTTTTTATCTTGGTAAGAACCAAATCATTTTTAGTGTACCAAGAAAAAAAACTTTAGATTTAGAAGTGTTCGATAATTTATCTTGCTGTAAGGGTTAATTTCTTATTTTAAGTTTTCGACATTTCTAGATTTAACGAACTCAGTTCAAGACATCTTGTCCCTCAGATTTAGTGTTTTAATCTTGTTTTTAGACACTACTTTTTTTGCAGTGAACAAGTGAAGCTGATTTTATGAATGATCACAGACATACTCTGAAATATTTTCCATGACATACAGATTGTGCATATTCAATCTGCTATACAAACTCGTAGCTCTCGACACTAAAGCCCCTTTCACACCGGGCCAATGTAGAGTTGCGTAATGGGGCGTACTGACTACGCTGAGCTTATGCAGCCCTACGTGGTAATACGCTGAGGGACACAAAGGGGTCCTTGAAATGGACGCAAAAAATTAAACATGTTTAAATTTTTCACAGACATAGCATAGAACATAGTTGCAGTGTTCTACGCAAGTCTACACAACACTCCGCTACTGTATGTATGTCTATGCAACACTGCGCTACTGTGCAATATGCCTCCGGAATTGTATGCGACCCTACACCAGTCCCGTGAAAAATCCTTTTAGGTTTTTTAATGAGTACATATCTGCATTGCTGGTTTTTATTCATCCCGCTGGACTCTGCTGAACTTTGCTGGCAGTGAAGCTTCAAAACCACAGAAAAAGAGTTGGCCAAACGTCCCCCTTTGTGCAACATACTCAGCCATTCCTGCATACGAGATACGCAGCACAACACAACTCTACGCAGGCCCGGTGTGAAAGGGGCTTTAGAGGGGAAAAAGGCCTTTACCTGCTTACAAAGTCCAAATGAGTCCGTTTGGAGCAGTGGGATGGATCGTGTGGAGAATGCAGCTTGAATATCTCCTCTTTTTTTTTTTCTTTTGCTGTGTGTATTCTGTTGTTGCATGCATATGTTGTGCTAGTCAGACACAGTGCTGTGGTGTGTAGTGAAAGGAAGTACTTCATTTAAGCTCTGGCTCCCAGTAGTGAAAGAAAATATTTGAGTTGAGAGATAAACAGAACAACTTTGACGTTGCTACAAGAGAGGTGATGAGAGTGAGGCGACTGTGCGCCACATTACTGGACGTGCATCAGACTGCAGAGTTAGCACCTGCGTAACCTTCAACCCTTCCCGCCCGCTCGTCTTCATCCGCTGCCTGGCTGACAGCCTGAGCGGGAGACGGGCTCGCGTGGCGCTGGCGTCTCATGAAGGGAAAGACACTGTCAGAAAGAATGGGGGGAAAAAAAAGGAATGTTCGAGTGATTTTAATGAAAGGAGAATACAGGGATGAATAAGGAGTGTTACCTTTTCTTGGTCTCTTGGGGGACAATAGCTTTAGCCAGCAGGTTCTTGTAAAGGTCAGACTTCAGATATCTTGGGTAAGAGTCCTAAAGACACGAGTACAAAGTACGAGTCAGTACGGGCAAACATCATTTCTGTGGATTTATATTCTGTGCTTCTGTCAGTCCTAAATAAATTCCGACATCCTAAATAAGTGTATTTTGGGCAGGTTCAAAGTTGAGCATGATCAGGATCCAACAAGACGCCATGTTATGTTAACTTGACTGACAACTGGAGCCGGCGAGCGGAATGGAAGCTCCTCCTGTTTGATGACGCACTGGGGCGAATTTTCCCAGCGAAAGCAGAGCGACACACTGGGCGATGGCGACGGACGCAAATTTGTGGCGTCTGGTCGCGCCCGGTGTGAACGCGGCATAAGGGCTGTTCTTTGGACAAATGTGACATCATTTCATAATGATTTGGTGACATCATCTCTATGTCACTTACATACATAACCTCCGTATGGCCTGTTGAGTCCTATTGGTACTCCAGGACAACCAGTAGGATGAGAGGTGATGCAACCCTTGCACTAATCATCATTAAATGATGTTATAATTGTCCAAAGAACACATTTGCTAGGATTTTTCCACAACCGGTAGAGCTGGAGAAGTGACCCAAACAAGATGTCTATTTAGATCCATTTGAAACTACATTACAGTAAGATTTAGAAATGGAATGCAGCATTCATAATCATCTGTTTATTAGTGTATAACTGATTACCAGCAACAAGCAGTTGATGTTTTCATAATCTTAGAATGAGCTCTTCATATGTGTATGCAGTGCATCTGGAAAGTATTCACAGCGCTTCAGTCTTATTCCAAAATGGATGAATTTCAATTTTCCCCTCAAAATTCTACACACAATACCCCATAATGACAATGTAACAAAAAGTTTTTTTTTTTTTTTTTTTTTTTTTTTTTTTTTTTAGATTTTTCAAATAAAAACTAAGAAATCACATGTATTCAGATCCTTTGCCATGAAGCTCAAATTTGAGCTCAGGTGCAGCCTGTTTCCACTGATCATCCTTGAGGTGTTTCTACAGCTTAATTGGAGTCCACCTGGGGTAAATTCAGTTGATTGGACATGATTTGGAAAGGCACACACCTATAAGGTGCCACAGATGACAGTGCATGCCACAGTACAAACCAAGCATGAAGTCAAAGGTTTTGTCTGTAGACCTCTGAGACACGATTGTCTCACTGTACAAATCTAGGGAAGGGTACTGAAACATTTCTGCTGCTTTGAAGGTCCCAGTGTCCTCCATCATCTGTAAATGGAAGAAGTTCGGATCCACCAGGAATTTTCCTAGAGCTGACTGCCCACCTAAACTAAGCAATTTGGGGAAAAGGGCTTTCGTAAGGGAGGTGACCAAGAACCTGATGGTCACTCTGTCAGAGCTCCAGCATTTCTCTGTGGAGAGAGGAGAACCTTCCAGAAGGACACCCATCTCTGCACCAATCAGGCCTGTATGGTAGAGTGGCCAGATGGAATTCAAGCCTTAGTAAAAAGGCACATGGCAGCCCGTCTGGAGTTTGCCAATAGGCACCTGAAGGCGTCTCAGACCATGAGAAACAAAATTTCTCTGGTGTGATGAGACCAAGATTGAATTCTTTGGTGTGAATGCGAGGCGCCATGTTTGGAGGAAACGAGGCAACATCCCTAGTATTGAGCAAAGGTGTGAAATTGTTAATAAATTTGCAAAAAAAAAAAACATTAAAAAAAAAAGACGACCTTTTTCATGTTGTCATTATGGGGTGTTGTGAGTAGAATTTTGATGTAAAAAAAATTATTTACTCCATTTTGGAATAAGACTAACATAACAAAATGTGGGAAAAAGTGAAACACTGTGAATACTTTCCAGATGCACTGTAGGAGGCCGCCCTGTTGCACCACCATGTTTATACAGTAGCCCAAAAGGGACATACGTGCACCATCTTTTGCATTTTGGTGTGCGATCAGAAGACTGAAGAAACACAAAAGAGGAATCAGTGGTTGCTCCCTTAAACACTGGCCTGTTTGCTAATATAGGTTAACAACTTTGAGAACCCTCATTTTTTTAATGGAGGATGATCTACATTACTTATCACAAGAGAGGGCAAGGGAGCATGAATTATGTCACAAAAGAAGTGAAAACATGAATAAAATAAAATTGTGACCAGTGACATTATAATGCAATCTGCAACCTCACCATTAGATGACACTAAATCCTGCACACTGTAGCTTTAAATTTTACTATGATTCCTTCAAAATAACAAAGATCCTGTTTCTCTACTCTCAACTTTGATCTTTGTGAGGAAATGTGAAAGCACAAATTTGGTCCACCTGATGTGCAGGTGTGAAACTGTAATCAAGACGCATTGTCTCTTCACAGTCAGAAAGCCAAAGGTGTCATTCCAAATACCAGAGATCAAAGGTCAGACCTTCTTCATGAGGAAGTATATGTGTAACTGTGCATCATCCATGACAAAGCGATGCGGCTGTTTGATCCCCTCTAAAGTTTTGTCCATCGTCTTGCTGTCGATGTTCACCCAGTGGGCGGCTCCGGGAGATAGGAAATTTCTAAGTCAGAGACAGAAGCCTTGGTCACTCACAGTGAAGGAAGCAGGTTTTTATGTGCATATATGCACACTTACCTATAGACATCTTCCACTTTCTCTTTGATCTTGGAGCTTTCTCCGTGTCTAATATCCTCACAGGCCTGCCAGAAACACAGGTTCTCCGCTAGGACACACAGACCGCAGGCATGGAAGTGAGTCAAATGTTAGTCGAACTATAAGAGAACACGATCCGTCTTGTCAAATTCTACTGCATTCTACATGGAATCTGTAGGGAAAAAGTTCTGGCCATTGGTCGTAACCAAACATTTTTTATACTCTGACAGTAATGTCAGTAAATTGACCAAGATTTGACAAAAATCCTTATTACAACCAAGGAGAGTTTTTGAGGGTGTTTTAATAACAATGCCAGAGGTCTCTACATAACTACATTTGTTATGTCAATAAGCCAGTTTTGATTTAAAAAAAAAAAAAAGAATATTGAGCTAGAACAGGATATCATTCAAAAATTTACCGCTACCAGTGCTGAACAATACTTTTTTGATACCGTTTCTTTTATGTGTTTTAACAAAAAATTTATAATAATTAAATTACATTTTAGAAACCCTTGTTTTATTCTTCAGCTCCATGTTGTGTGGGCCGCTGAAGAGGAGGTACTGCTGGCCCACCACCACCAGAGGGCGCCCTGCCTGGAGTGCGGGCTCCAGGCACCAGAGGGCGCCGCCGCCTCACGGGAGCAGCCAAGGTGACAGCTGTCACCCATCACCTGAGACAGCTGACGGCAATCATCAGTGGGGTATATCAGCAGGACGGCATCTCCACCTCATTGTCGAGATATCGTTTCTACCTGAGAGGTAACGTATCAAAGCTGACGGAGTGTATCCTTTTGGATTTGTGCTTAGTTTGTGGATTACTGTTCCAACGAGAGGTGGAGGTAACTTCCCTGCTGTTCGGAGCCCTGGGTGCAAACGCGCCCCCATCTAACTGTTCTTTGTTCCTCGCCAGCAGTACCAGGTCCGACACGCGGAGGCAGTGGCCACCTGGGAGTTCGGGACTTGGCGGCTCCAGTATTCCCGGGGTCCTGTGGCGGAGGAAGCCGTGTGGTTCCGGTCTTACCTTGGAGAGGCGTCTCCTATCTTCGAGCCTGCCCACACGACACTTTTGTGAATTGACTGTTGTCCATTTCCATGATTGGTTGTATTCGTTGTGCACATTCACAACAGTAAAGCGTTGTTATTTGACTTACTCCATTGTCTGTTCATTTGCGCCCCCTGTTGTGGGTCCGTGTTCCTACACTTTCACAACAGGATATCTCGGCCAGCGTCATGGATCCCGAGGGGCGTCAACCGGCTGTTGAACGGCCAATGGAAGAACAGGGCGCACAGGCGTCCGCAGGAGGGGTAATCGGTGAGTTGCAGCGGATCCTCACCGCTTTCACGACTCGGTTGGATTTGATGACCGAGCAGAACGTCCTCCTGAACCGCAGGGTGGAGGCTCTCGCCGCGCAGGTGGTAGCGCGCCCTCCGGGCGCCGCTGCGGCTCTCCCTCCCGTCGACCCTGTGCGTAACAGCGACGTTCCACTGGTTGTCCAACGACCCCTCCCACCTTCCCCTGAAGCATACATAAGCCCCCCAGAGCCGTACGGAGGCTGTGTGGAGACGTGCGCGGATTTTCTTATGCAGTGTTCGCTCGTCTTCGCACAGCGTCCCGTCATGTACGCGACCGACGCTAGCAAAGTAGCTTATGTGATAAATCTGCTTCGTGGTGAGGCACGCGCTTGGGCTACAGCGCTCTGGGAGCAAAGTTCACGGCTCCTTCTGACATATGATGGGTTTGTGAGGGAGCTCAGAACAGTGTTCGATCACCCTAATAGAGGAGAGACCGCTTCAGCCGTGCTGCTGTCAATGAGACAGGGGCGCCGGAGCGCAGCTGCCTATGCAGTCGACTTCCGCATCGCGGCTGCGAGGTCCGGCTGGAATAGCGCTGCCCTCCGCGCCGCCTTCGTAAACGGACTGTCATTGGTCCTCAAGGAGCACCTGGTGGCTAAGGACGAACCGCGGGATTTGGATGGGCTTATCGATCTTGTCATACGATTAGACAATCGGTTAAATGAGCGCCGTCGGGAACGAGACGAAGGGCGTGGCCAGGCACACGTCGTCCCTCTCCCTTCCGGTTCCAACCGCGTTCCGCCCTCCCCACGCTCCACGGCCCCTGCGCTCCGTGCGATCACAGCTCCCCCTGCTGACGAAGCTATGGACACGAGTAGGGCAACATTTAGGGCACCGGCCACACAGAGGAGGCTGGCCCGCGGAGCGTGTTTTGTTTGTGGCTCGATTGAGCATCAGGTACGAGACTGCCCCGAGCGGTTAAACACCAACGCCCGCCCCTAGACACTGGGCTAGGGGGGGGCCGAGACGTGCACGTGGGACACACCCACATCGCCACATGACTCCCAGTTACAATCCTTTATGAGGATTTAACCCTGAAGGCCCCAGCACTGGTGGACACGGGCTCAGAAGGGAATTTGCTTGATAGCAAATGGGCCAGGGAGATAGGGTTCCCTCTGGTGGCACTTACCTCGCCTGTGCAGGTACGGGCACTAGATGGCTCCCTACTCCCTCCAATCACTCACAAGACACCACCAGTAACTCTGGTGGTGTCGGGGAATCACCTGGAGGAGATCGAGTTTTTTGTGACTCCGGCCACCTCCCGTGTGATTTTAGGTTTTCCCTGGATGTTGAAACACAATCCCCGGATCGATTGGCCGTCCGGGGTAGTGGTCCAGTGGAGCGAGACCTGCCATCGGGTATGTTTAGGTTCCTCGGTTCCTCCCGGTTCCCAGGCCAGGGAGGAGGTCAGAGCCCCGCCCAATCTAGGGACGGTGCCGGTGCAGTACCATGACCTTGCGGAGGTGTTCAGCAAGGATCTGGCACTCACCCTTCCCCCGCACCGCCCGTATGATTGTGCCATTGATTTGGTTCCAGGCGTTGAGTTCCCGTCCAGCAGGCTGTACAACCTCTCACGACCTGAACGCGAATCAATGGAGACCTACATCCGGGACTCTTTGGCTGCCGGGTTGATCCGGAATTCCACCTCCCCGATGGGTGCGGGTTTCTTTTTTGTGGGGAAAAAGGATGGCGGATTACGTCCATGCATTGATTACAGGGGGCTGAACGAAGTCACGGTTCGTAACCGATACCCCTTACCCTTGTTGGATTTGGTGTTCACGCCCCTGCATGGAGCCAAGATATTCACCAAGCTTGATCTTAGGAATGCGTATCACCTGGTTCGGATCCGGAAGGGAGACGAGTGGAAGACGGCATTTAACACCCCGTTGGGTCATTTTGAGTACCTGGTCATGCCGTTCGGTCTTACAAATGCTCCCGCGACGTTCCAAGCATTGGTTAATGATGTCTTGCGGGACTTCCTGCACCGATTCGTCTTCGTATATCTAGACGACATACTCATCTTTTCTCCGGATCCTGAGACTCATGTCTGACATGTACGTCAGGTCCTGCAGCGGTTATTGGAGAACCGGCTGTTTGTTAAGGGCGAGAAGTGTGGGTTTCACCGCACCTCTTTGTCCTTCCTGGGGTTCATCATCTCCCCCAACTCCGTCGCTCCTGATCCGGCCAAGGTTGCAGCGGTGAGAGACTGGCCCCAACCCACAAGCCGTAGGAAGCTGCAACAGTTCCTCGGCTTTGCAAATTTCTACAGGAGGTTCATTAAGGGCTACAGCCAGGTTGTTAGCCCCCTGACAGCCCTGACCTCACCAAAAGTCCCCTTCACCTGGTCGGATCGTTGCGATGCCGCGTTCAAGGAGTTGAAACGGCGCTTCTCGTCTGCACCCGTTCTGGTGCAGCCCGATCCTAGTCGCCAGTTAGTGGTTGAGGTGGACGCCTCGGACTCAGGGATAGGAGCTGTGCTGTCCCAGAGTGGGAAGACCGATAAGGTCCTTCATCCGTGTGCCTATTTTTCCCGCAGGTTGACCCCGGCTGAACGGAACTATGACGTCGGCAACCGAGAACTCCTTGCGGTGAAAGAGGCTCTTGAAGAGTGGAGACACCTGTTGGAGGGAACGTCCGTGCCATTCACGGTTTTCACTGACCACCGGAACCTGGAATATATCAGGACCGCCAAGCGGCTGAATCCCAGGCAAGCCCGCTGGTCACTGTTCTTCGGCCGTTTTGACTTCCGCATCACCTACCGGCCCGGGACCAAGAACCAGAAGTCGGATGCCTTGTCCCGGGTACACGAAGACGAGGTCAAGGCGGAGTTGTCGGATCCACCGGAACCCATCATCCCGGAGTCCACTATCGTGGCCACCCTCACCTGGGACGTAGAGAGAACCGTCCGGGAGGCCCTGGCACGAAGCCCGGACCCGGGGCTGGACCAAAGAACAGACTTTACGTCCCACCAGAGGCAAGGGCTGCAGTCCTGGACTTCTGTCACGGCTCTAAGCTCTCCTGTCATCCAGGGGTGCGAAGAACCGTGGCAGTTGTCCGGCAGCGCTTCTGGTGGGCGTCCCTGGAGGCCGACGTCCGGGATTATATCCAGGCCTGCACCACCTGTGCCAGGGGCAAGGCCGACCATCGCAAGGCTCCGGGACTGCTACAGCCGCTGCCCGTGCCTCATCGCCCCTGGTCCCACATCGGCCTGGATTTTGTCACGGGCCTCCCGCCGTCCCAGGGAAACACCGTGATCCTCACGATAGTGGACCGATTCTCCAAGGCGGCCCACTTCGTGGCCCTCCCGAAGCTCCCAACGGCCCAGGAGACAGCGGACCTCCTGGTCCACCACGTCGTCCGCCTGCATGGGATACCATCAGACATCGTCTCCGATCGCGGTCCCCAGTTCTCCTCGCATGTCTGGAGGAGCTTTTGCCGGGAACTGGGGGCCACGGTCAGTCTCTCGTCCGGGTATCACCCCCAGACCAACGGGCAAGCAGAGCGGGCCAATCAAGAAATGGAGCAAACACTGCGTTGTGTGACAGCCGCGCACCCGGCGGCCTGGAGTACTCATCTGGCCTGGATCGAGTACGCCCACAACAGTCAAGTGTCATCAGCCACCGGCCTCTCCCCCTTTGAGGTGTGTTTGGGGTATCAGCCCCCGTTGTTCCCGGTGGTTGAGGGAGAGGTCGGTGTGCCCTCGGTCCAGGCCCACCTGCGGAAGTGCCGTCGGGTGTGGCGTGCCGCCCGTTCTGCTTTGCTGAAGGCCCGGATGAGGGCGAAGACCCATGCAGACCGGCGGCGGACCCCGGCCCCTACGTATCGCCCCGGGCAGGAAGTGTGGTTGTCCACCAAGGACATTCCACTGCAAGTGGCCTCCCCAAAACTGCAAGACAGGTACATAGGTCCGTTTAAAATTCTCAAGGTCATCAATCCCGCCGCAGTGAGGCTTCGGCTTCCAGCCTCACTGCGGATCCATCCAGTATTTCATGTGTCAAAAATCAAGCCCCATCACACCTCGCCCCTCTGTACACCCGGTCCGGCACCACCTCCTGCCCGGATCATCGATGGCGAGCCGGCTTGGACAGTGCGCCGGTTGTTGGACGTCCGACGGATGGGCCGGGGCTTTCAATATCTGGTGGACTGGGAGGGGTACGGTCCCGAAGAACGCTCCTGGGTGAAGAAGAGCTTCATCCTGGACCCGGCCCTCCTGGCCGACTTCTACCGTCGCCACTCGGACAAGCCCGGTCGGGCGCCAGGAGGCGCCCGTTGAGGGGGGGGCCCTGTTGTGTGGGCCGCTGAAGAGGAGGTACTGCTGGCCCACCACCACCAGAGGGCGCCCTGCCTGGAGTGCGGGCTCCAGGCACCAGAGGGCGCCGCCGCCTCACGGGAGCAGCCAAGGTGACAGCTGTCACCCATCACCTGAGACAGCTGACGGCAATCATCAGTGGGGTATATCAGCAGGACGGCATCTCCACCTCATTGCCGAGATATCGTTTCTACCTGAGAGGTAACGTATCAAAGCTGGCGGAGTGTATCCTTTTGGATTTGTGCTTAGTTTGTGGATTACTGTTCCAACGAGAGGTGGAGGTAACTTCCCTGCTGTTCGGAGCCCTGGGTGCAAACGCGCCCCCATCTAACTGTTCTTTGTTCCTCGCCAGCAGTACCAGGTCCGACACGCGGAGGCAGTGGCCACCTGGGAGTTCGGGACTTGGCGGCTCCAGTATTCCCGGGGTCCTGTGGCGGAGGAAGCCGTGTGGTTCCGGTCTTACCTTGGAGAGGCGTCTTCTATCTTCGAGCCTGCCCACACGACACTTTTGTGAATTGACTGTTGTCCATTTCCGTGATTGGTTGTATTCGTTGTGCACATTCACAACAGTAAAGCGTTGTTATTTGACTTACTCCATTGTCCGTTCATTTGCGCCCCCTGTTGTGGGTCCGTGTTCCTACACTTTCACAACACTCCACGGGACATTCAGAACAGTGTCATAACATAAATATAAATTGTCTGTTTCAATCCATGTGTTTCAGCACACTGGCATTTTTCCACTCAACAACTACAGTAGTGTTCAGAATAATAGTAGTGCTACAAAGATTAATCCAGGTTTTGAGTATATTTCTTATTGTTACATGGGAAACAAGGTACCAGTAGATTCTCACAGATCCAACAAGACCAAGCATTCATGATATGCACACTGTTAAGGCAATGAAACTGGGCTATTAGTAAAAAAAAAAAAAAAAGTAGAAACGGGGGTGTTCACAATAATAGTAGCGTCTGCTGTTGACGCTACAAACTCAAAACCATTATGTTTAAACTGCTTTTTTAGCAATCCTGTGAGTCACTAAACTAGTATTTAGTTGTATAACCACAGTTTTTCATGATTTCTTCACATCTGCAAGGTATTAATTTTGTTGGTTTGGAACCAAGATTTTGCTCATTTACTAGTGTGCTTGGGGTCATTGTCTTGTTGAAACACCCATTTCAAGGGCATGTCCTCTTCAGCATAAGGCACCATGACCTCTTCAAGTATTTTGACATATCCAAACTGATCCATGATACCTGGTATGCGATATATAGGCCCAACACCATAGTAGGAGAAACATGCCCATATCATGATGCTTGCACCACCATGCTTCACTGTCTTCACTGTGAACTGCGGCTTGAATTCAGAGTTTGGGGGTTGTCTCACAAACTGTCTGCGCCCCTTGGACCCAAAAAGAACAATTTTACTCTCATCAGTCCACAAAATATTCCTCCATTTCTCTTTAGGCCAGTTGATGTGTTCTTTGGCAAATTGTAACCTCTTCTGCACATCTTTTATTTAACAGAGGAACTTTGCGGGGGATTCTTGCAAATAAATTAGCTTCACACAGGCGTCTTCTGTCACAGCACTTACAGGTAACTCCAGACTGTCTTTGATCATCCTGGAGCTGATTGGAGATCATTGTAGATGAACAGCCTATAATGTTTTGCACCTGCATGTAAGTTTTCCCCTCTTCAATCAACTTTTTAATCAAACTACGCTGTTCTTCTGAACAATGTCTTGAATGTCCCATTTTCCTCAGGCTTTCAAAGAGAAAAGCATGTTCAACAGGTGCTGGCTTCATCCTTAAATAGGGGACACCTGATTCACACCTGTTTGTTCCACAAAATTGAACTCACTGACTGAATGCCACACTACTATTATTGTGAACACCCCCTTTTCTACTTTTTTTTTTTTTACTAATAGCCCAATTTTATAGCCTTAAGAGTGTGCATATCATGAATGCTTGGTTTTGTTGGATTTGTGAGAATCTACTGAATCTACTGGTACCTTGTTTCCCATGTAACAATAAGAAATATACTCAAAACCTGGATTAATCTTTTAGTCACATAGCACTACTATTATTCTGAACACTACTGTATATATAGTGTACAATGTAAAATGATTTACTGGATAACTTGGATATCTGTTATAATGACACATTAACCAACGTGTTGCCCGTGGGGATTCACGGGCTCTAGATTGAGTACTGTTCATAAAATAGGCAGCTGACATTTTTCAAGAGTGGTAATAAATTATGTAAAGTTTCTATAATGATTTGGAATGGCGTGTGAGTCCAGAATGTAATTATCAATGTCCATTGTTCACTGTTGTTAGCTAATATCCATAGTTCCCCCAAAATTTTAGTCCTATCAATGTTCTATTTTGGCAGTGCTCATCTTTGGCCCAAAATATAAACCAAACCATACCAAACGGCAAATGTCAGCTTTCCCCAGTTTCTCCATGATTGAAGCCATAAACACGCATACACATACAGAGGTCACTTTGTTTTTAATGCTGATAACATGGCTTGGGAATCAAAGTTTTAGATAAAATGCCAAGAAATTTTTTTGATACTCAAAAGTATCAAGAGTATTTCCATCTGTGTAACAACAGTATCTAAATTTGATACCCAGCCCTACATTGGGCCTACAGATGACTAAAATGCATTTCTTTGGGTTTGTCAACCATCAAGGTCAGAGGTCAAAGTCAGATTTCAATTTCCTTTCTATTATTGAGGAAAATGGCTGCTTTTATAAAAAAGCAGTTCAGAGATTTCATTGTTAATGAACTTGACTGTTTCAAAGTTCATGTAATATTTTCTCTGATACTTTGAAATGGGGGTGTGGCGTCTCTGTGCACTTTTTATCTACTTCACTTCACTAAATTTCCTGACAGCATTTTTCTTTCCAAAAACCCAAGGTATCTGTGTATAAAAAGTGATGATAATTCACTTTTGCTGGTAATGTTTGCTGACTCTGTGTTTGCAAGTTCTTCTCAGTGAGCTCTTGTTAATGGCCCGAGCGCTCAGGCCGGCACAGAGCGCTGGACACGTGGACTCTGTGGGTGTTTCCTGACACATTCATTATTGTGGTTCCATAAATGATTATGTGTTATGTGCTGATATCCATTGTTCTGTAAAGTTATTTTGCGACACTGTGGCATGAATATGTGTTCTCACTGCAGATACTTAGCTTTAATTTGAAGGTAATAACTTCCACACTGGGTAAACACTGCATGTGATTCCCAATCTTTATGGGACAATAAATAATTGGACAATTGGTTGCTGAGGTATGTCCAGATGAATATTATCCCCTCATTATTCTGTTGACAGATGAATAGATAAAAGGTTGAGAGGTGACTTCATATTTTATAACCCTCGTGTTAAACCTTTCTTTCAGAATTGTTAACAGTATGACACACTGTGGTAAAAATGTCCTTAAAAATTGAGTCATCAGCCAAGAAGGGGATGGGTGAGGGAAGCCACCACAATGCTGATGAAACCTCTGAAGGACTTCCAAGCTTGCATGGCTGTGATTGGAGAGACTGAGACTATGCATGTAGTATGACAATTGCCTGTTGTTTCTCTAAACACAGCTTCATGGCAGAGTGGAACAGATGAACTCTTCCCAAAAATCTTGTGCATGCATGAATTTCTTTCCTGCCTGCAGTGTGTGTCAGCCGCGAGCAGTCACACTATAAATTGGATTGGATGAACTCAATTTAATTATGTGCAGCATTTCCATCTAATAAATATGTGTAACCCCAACTAAAAAAAAAAACACATTCATGCAAGAAAATTTAATTTAATTTAGTTGGGATTTCCATCTAATATTTATTAGCAGCTATCAGATACTCATTTGCCGTAATGTGACAGAACAACTTCAGCAAAAGCATTGCATCAAATTTTTGCTAAAAGCTTGTTAATACCTCAGCAGAAACCATTCACAAGTGAGGCCATGTGTAATCTTTTTTAAAATGTATAAGCAATTTAAAGAGTTTATTTACATTAGGTGAGGTGGCATGCGCACATTCAGTTCTGCATTGATGCTTGTGCCTGTTCAGTGGTGGCAATTGGCAAGAAGCAGTTTACTCGAGTTCTTTGTGCCTTGAATAATAACATTAATTAGCCTATTAGCTTCTGCTTGCTAATTCAGTATTTACATTATAAATAAATAATTCACCTATTAAATTCCTTTTACTTGTTGCATAAAACAGTAGCACTGAGTTTCAAAAATAAATGTGACGATCAAGGCAACTCATATGTTTTTTCCTCTTCATGACATTTTTGGGCAGTTGCAACTAATACTCCGGTGCAACTGATAGTCTAGAAAAAAATGGCACATGTTAAAGATCCCCATTAAGTGTTCTCTTTGAGTTGGTTTTAAGTGTTATCCAGCATGTCCGTCACTCTTCCTCACCACTAAATTCTTTCTCCAGGTAGGTCATAAACTCCTGCCTCCCCATGGTATCATTCAGAAGCTCCATGAAGCTGAAGCTCCAGCGCTCCACTCGAAGCTGTGTTGGTGTCAGTACTCTGCTCACACACAGACACAAAAATAGGAATATACATTCAAATTAATTGGAGTCCGACTGACGGATTTTTTTTTTGGTGGGGGGGGCAATACCTGAAATTAGGGGGTAAAAAAATTTATGAAATCAATACATCTGCCAGTGTATACATTAAGAATGGCAATAATTCCCAACAATTTGTTGCCAAATCCTTGTGAAATGTAATCGAGGCTTGATGTTTTACAGTTTACGAGGTCTGTCAATAAAGTAACGGTCCTTTTTATTTTTTTCAAAAACTGTATGGATTTCATTCATATGTTTTTACGTCAGACATGCTTGAACCCTCGTGCGCATGCGTGAGTTTTTCCACACCTGTAGGTTACGTCATTCGCCTGTGAGCACGCCTTGGGAAGGAGTGGTCCCACCCCCTTGTCGGATTTTCATTGTCTGGAAATGGCGGAATGAAAAGGACTTTTTTTTCCATCAGAATTTTTTCAGAAGCTGTTAGAAACTTGCACCTGGAAACCATTCGAAAAATTTATCTGGCTTTCGGTGAAAATTTTACAGGCTAAAAACATGAATGAAATCCATGTAGTTTTTGAAAAAATAAAAAGGACTTACTTTATTGACAGACCTCGTAAACATGACTTTTACTGTATTATGAATAACTTTCATTATATAACGGCTAAGTGGATCCTTGTTATTTCATTGGTGCTTTGTATGTCACATGACGGATTATTCATCCCATTTGTGTTGCATTACATTTAGAGTGCAAATTTGGTTCCATACGTTTGGTACCATTGCACTCTGCACACACACCTACACACACTCACACACAAAACAAATCCACTGTGCTTTAAGCCATCTGATGTGTTTTTTTTGTTTGTTTGTTTTGTTTTTTGTTTTTTCTTTTTGCTGCATTGAGGTAATACAGTTTTTTGGGGGGTGTAGTACACGCGCACAAGCGTCTTCCTGCTTGTGTGAACACGCACTGCACGCACGTTCACACAGGCTTGGTGGCGCTTAGCTTTAAAACAAACATGGCGGAGTTTGTCGTGCTGACGGACGACGATTTTAATGCACAGCATGGCGGACTTCATTGTCACAATTATTTTTGGGCTCCTATTTAAAGTTTGTGTTGGATTGTTTGATGTCAAAGCAGCAGTGACGCACCAAAGCTGGATTAATTTCTGACGTTATTTTTTTTACTGCACTGAGGAGGTACCAAACTGTAAGTCCCTTTTCTGTTGTTTGTAAATTAATATAAAATGACATGGATCTATTTTAGCCATTTTATAAAACAAATAATGAAGGTTTTTACATTTTTCCAATAGTACGAATATTTCACAAGGTGAAAGTTGGAACAAACCATTAATCTCGGTATCACCTTGTTGAATGGTATGTTCCAGCTTTCACCTCATGAAATATTCGTACTATTGAATTCATAAATATTCATTATTTGTATTATATAACCATCACCAATTTTTGACTGATAGTGTACATCATGCTGCTGTCACACTGCCTTGACTGAATGGCAGTCTCCATGTCACGTCACTCAGCATATGCACAAAGTAGACCTTGTTTATTTTGGTGTTGCCTAGCTGACATCATAGTGAACACTTGTCTCTTGCTGCTGAAAAACACCCAATCAGATGGAAAAAGAATGGGAGCTGGTCTCTTTGCCTCTGTCTCTTGTAGCTAATATGAACAAGGGATGATGGGGGTCCCAGCTATTGTAGGTACCATTGCAAACAATGCTGTTGGGGCCCCATCTGCTGGCCAAACAACATAATGACACGATTTTCAGCAGTCAGAGTGTTTTTCTGTATTATTTAGTTGAAAATATTCATTCATTTTCTGTACCCACTAAACACTAAGAAATCAAAACCATCGTGATAAAATGTTGTTTTGTTTTTTGTTCAGTTTGATGTGTGTGTGCACTCACATGTCTGCATTCATTGTCCAGTGGGACGTGTCATCAGAGATCCAGGGGTTACTGGGAAGGCAGCCTTGCATAATGGGATCATGGTTCTGGTACTGCTCACTGTATTTCAAAAAACTGCACATCCATGCACCAATGCAGAGGCATGCACCCACACATAAAACACAAGCACACAAAGTATTATTGCATTAGTGCTGCAGATCATAAGAGTTAATGGCCGCTAATTCCGACTTGCCTGCAGAAAGCATCCATTAGCGGCTCTTATGGTGGGAGCACTAAGTCTTGTGTATGAGCCAGACAGAAAAAAGCCTTCACTTTCACACAGATTTACTGCGGCTACACTTTAATGTGCCTGTTCATCTACTCGTGTGTGTGACTCCTAAAATTCGACACACACCCTTCTAGGCAGATGGATGACTTCACACGGTTTCTTCCGAGGGCCCGTTGACAGGTTTCAATCTGAAAAAGAGAGAACACGCAAAGTTAATAATATACATCCATTTTAATTTAATGAATGTTATTTGAGCATTTAAGTGATATATGTACCTCTCTTTTGTAGTAATCGCTGTTCTAGTGCTGTTGAGAGAAAGGTTTGGTCAGACACAATTCATATAGTCTCACACAGCCACAGTTTATCTGTAACTATACAATGTGGATTTATGTGCCCTAAAATATAACAATGATCAAATTATCCTCAAAGATTATTATTTTATTGTGTTATTAGTGGCACTGTTGCCTCACAGCTAGAAAGTTCTGGGTTTGCTTCCCACCTGAGCTTTTGTGCGAGTTCACATGTTCGCTTCATATTATGGTATTTTCATAATTATTATCTTGTGTTATGTAACTTTTATTTCATAATGTTCATCATGTTGATATCACGTTATTTATATAATGTATGTTATGGTATTGTCATTATTTGTTATCTTGTGTTGTGTTATGTTGCTTTTATTTGTATTATTTTCATGATGTTATTGTAAATTTTATGATTTTATTATTATTGTGTTACATATGTTTATGTTATTGTATTTTCATGATTATTTTTATTATTTTTTGTTATGTTACTGTAATTTTATTATTTTCATGATGTCATTATGTTATTTTTATTAATTGCAGTACATCCAGAAAGTATTCACAGCGCTTCACTTTTTCCACATTTTGTTATGTTACAGCCTGATTCCAAAATGGAGTAAAAATCTTCTCACAACACCCCATAATGACAACATGAAAGATGTTTTTTTTTTTTTTTGCAGATGTATTAAAAATTTAAAAAATGGAGAAATCACCTGTACATAAGTATTCACACCCCTTGCTCAATATTTTGTTGATGCACCTTGGTAGCATTTAGAGCCTCAAGTCTTCACTAATATGATGCCACAAGCTGGTGCACCTAGCTTTGGCCACTCCTTTGATATCTTGGCTGTGTGTTTAGGGTTATTGTCCTACTGAAAAAATGAACCATCGCCCCAGTCTGAGGTCCAGAGCACTCTGGAGCAGGTTTTCATCCAGGATGTCTCTGTACATTGCTGCATTCATCTTTCCCTCAATCCTGACTAGTCTCCCAGTTCATGCTGCTGAAAAACATCCTCACAGCATGATGCTGCCACCACCATGCTTCACTGTTGTTATTAACTCCACCAACGAAAGTGGGCAAAGGTTACATTTTAGCCCATTTGTTTGTTTGTGAACAGCCTGGAATGCACAATTTTTCATATATTGTTTTGAAATTTTTTACAGAGGATTCCTGTCCTGAGAGGCTAGAACTGATTAAATTTTCAAGCTCATGGGTCAAAGTCAGCAAAAATCTTGGAAAATGGGAAAAAATCCCTACCTTCAACATTGAACGAATGCATAACTGTCAAAAAAGATGGAATTTCTTTCATATTTGAGAGTGTTTTGTAGGATGGTATGCTTGATCAAGCCATTTACATTTAAAATTGAAAATTATTTTTGGAATGTTTGTGATTGTGATGTTGATGTTTTGCGTCGCTGCTGCTTTCATATTTTGCACATTGGGTGCAGTGTGCACGTGGCTGTGGTGATCGTTTCTCCACCTGTTCACTTACTTTGACACGGTTGCAGCAGCACGTAAGCGAGAACGTGAACAAACAGTGAGAGAAGACAGCACACGTGTTAACGGGTATCATTTGTTGCAGAGGAGCAGCAAACAGAATCATGCCAGAGATTTAAATAAATTAAAAACTGATGATGTCACTGACCAGCGTCACATGTGAGCTGAAGTTATTCGGTCTCTCTGGACCGACATCCAACACGTTATGTGCTCCCGGCTGGGGAGAAAAGAAAAAAAAATGATGCAGAAGTTAGTGTTAGAACGTGTGTGTGCGTGCGCGCGAGAGGAAGAGATGCACTTATCCTTCATCAAGCTTTCCACACCAATAGCTCTGGCTTTTATTCCCTGCTTTTTATTTTCTCTTTCTCCATACCCTCGTGTCTAATTCAGAAGAGCCTGACCGTATGGTGTTCCTCCTCCCAGCTGTTGTCCTCTGCTTCCTCCTTTCCTCCACAAAGTGCCTGCACTTTGATCACTTCTTTCCTACTTTGCACTCTGCCACACTTTTTTTCATTTTTATTCTATTTGAATGTCCCCCACCCCCTCGTTGTCAACTGAGGCTTAACAGATGGACTGAATATTTCATGTCAAAGACAGAAGGACTGAACATTAGAGACACCTGAGACAGTTTGGATACTGTTCATATGAATATACTCAGAATATTATCCAGTTTAGTACTCCACATGTATACAGTTTTATGGTAGTATATGCATATGCATACTTTATTGTACCGTATTCTGCTGTTCTTTATATCCCATAAGATATTGCATCGTGTTTTTCCCATGCTTTATGTTACAGTTCATTATAGTACAGCAGTACTGTGCAGTATAGTACAGTTATACTACAGTGCAATACAGCGTAATGTATTGTACAGCACCTGTACAATAGTGCATAGTGCGTACATTGCTTGGTCCAGTTTATTATAGTATAGCAAGGTGTAATGTAATAATTCATTACATACAACCCCTGGCAAAAATTATGGAATCACCGGCCTCAGAGGATGTTCATTCAGTTGTTTAATTTTGTAGAAAAAAAGCAGATCACAGACATGACACAAAACTAAAGTCATTTCAAATGGCAACTTTCTGGCTTTAAGAAACACTATACGAAATCAGGAAAAAAAGATTGTGGCAGTCAGTAACGGTTACTTTTTTAGACCAAGTGTTATGTGTCGGACGCAGCTCGGAGAACCGACCAGCGTTTGAAGGACCCAGTATGAAATAAGCAGAGCACGGTACAAAGGCTAACTGAATTTAATACATAACAGTGATACAAAATACAAAAGAAAGCGCGGTCTGGCGTGGTGCGCTCCCAGCAGCGCTAACGGTCCGGAGCCAGAAGCTGTTCGGACCCAAGGACCCCGCCGACACCCCCCAGGTGGCCGCAACAAACCGAGTCTGTGAAAGAAGGAACCATTATGTGAGTCCACACTCTACACACAGAGAGAACACTTAAAGGTGTACAAACAGCAAACACTTCCTGGCTTGATTACTAATCAGCTTCCCAACCTGCAGGCATGGAACATCCAGTTCACAAAACTCCACTGCAGTGGAAGCCGATACATGACTAACGTACAGCTCAATATAAAAAGGTGTGAGGGACACCACATTTACTGACTGTATAAATGTTAGTCACAAAATCTAACGTACCTCAGGAAGTGTGCTGACGAGCGTGAGACCTCACCCCCTCCTCTTTCACAGACCGTGCATCAAACCTGGACGTTCTCTGCATCCACTGATGATGAGATGGCTCCCGAGACGACGATCTCACCCGTCTGGTCACAAGGTCGAGTCTCTGGCAAATACACACTGTGCACTCCAGTCTTAAATGCCACCATGTTCCAATCCATGCAGATGCACCACAGCTGTGAGTCCTGATGAGCTGCAGGTGATCAGCCTCAGGTGATCAGGGTGAGGTCCTGATAAACTCAGCAACACAGCCACTCAGTTCCAAATGCGAGCCACCTGGAAGGAAAAACAAAAGACAGAAACAAAAAGGCAGCCAGGCCCCCCAGCCATACAACACCAAGCAGAGGAAAAAAATATGGAATCACTCAATTCTGAGGAAAAAATTATGGAATCACCCTGTAAATTTTCATCCCCCAAATTAACACCTGCATCAAATCAGATCTGCTCATTGACATTGACCCTATGTGTCTTTTTGCAAGGAATGTTTTTGCAGTTTTTGCTCTATGGCAAGATGCATTATCATCTTGAAAAATCAATCAATCAATCAATCAACTTTTTTCTTATATAGCGCCAAATCACAACAAACAGTTGCCCCAAGGCGCTCGAAAAATGATTTCATCATCCTCAAACATCCTTTCAATTGTCCAAAATATCAACATAAACTTGTGCATTTATTGATGATGTAATGACAGCCATCTCCCCAGTGCCTTTACCTGACATGCAGCCCCATATCATCAATGACTGTGGAAATTTACATGTTCTCTTCAGGCAGTCATCTTTATAAATCTCATTGGAACGGCACCAAACAAAAGTTCCAGCATCATCACCTTGCCCAATGCAGATTCGAGATTCATCACTGAATATGACTTTCATCCAGTCATCCACAGTCCACAATTGCTTTTCCTTAGCCCATTGTAACCTTGTTTTTTTCTGTTTAGGTGTTAATGATGCCTTTCGTTTAGCTTTTCTGTATGTAAATCCCATTTCCTTTAGGCGGTTTCTTACAGTTCGGTCACAGATGTTGACTCCAGTTTCCTCCCATTCGTTCCTCATTTGTTTTATTGTACATTTTTCGATTTTTGAGACATATTGCTTTAAGTTTTCTGTCTTGACACTTTGATGTCTTCCTTGGTCTACCAGTATGTTTGCCTTTAACAACCTTCCCATGTTGTTTGTATTTGGTCCAGAGTTTAGACACAGCTGACTGTGAACAACCAACATCTTTTGCAACATTGTGTGATGATTTACTCTCTTTTAAGAGTTTGATAATCCTCTCCTTTGTTTCAATTGACATCTCTCGTGTTGGAGCCATGATTCATGTCAGTCCACTTGGTGCAACAGCTCTCCAAGGTGTGTTCACTCCTTTTTAGATGCAGACTAATGAGCAGATCTGATATGATGCAGGTGTTCTACAAAATTAAACAACTGAATGAACATCCTCCGAGGCCAGTGACTCAATAATTTTTGCCAGGGGTTGTACATGGTTTAGTTTATCAAAGAGCAGTATACCATAGCATTACATAATTTATTAAAGCATATAATTCTACAGTTTACTTCAACTTTTGGCTGCCACTGTTTTGTTGTGGAGCCAATGTGGACCCAGTACAGATCCACATTGAGATTTGGCCCACGTTTTACACCAGATCTTGTTCCTGAAGCAACTCCAGTTTGACCTGGAGAAACACACACGGCCCCTGGTCTTCCTAAGATGTCTCCCATCCAAGTTCTAAACAGGACATATTGTATGTTGTATAGTTTCTGAGATCTGACAAGATGAGACTTACAGAGAGCAGAGCAGCTGCATAGTTCTACAGGATAGTATATTATACTTGTGTATGCATGAGTTACTACATTATGCTCTCCAAACTATGCCATGTCATTATGTACTAAAATATGCTATGCTATGCTATTGCACAACAGTGCATCAAAGAGCAGTACATTGGGCAAAGCACAGTATTTCTAGTTCTGCAGAGCGAGGTATAACTAGAGCTCTTAGTGAAATTCTATTGTACCTGCCTTAATGGTAAATGTGAACGAGGTGGAGATGTTGCTCCATTTCAAGAACACTGGGTTCAGACTGCTGTGGGACATGACAATGAACCTGTTGCTTATACTAGTAGATATGCTATAGTTTGTACAGCATAGTATAACATAAGTAGCATCGTATAGTGCAGTACAGTAAACTACAATAGAGTAAAGTCAAAATCTGCTAAGACCTTATACGATATGATACAATACACTACGGTACACTTTATTTTCCCCAAGGGGAAATTTGTCTTGGACTCCAAGTGCTCTGCAAACATTTCTGTCTCAAAAATCAGTAAATACAACAAGAAACAGTACACTGCTTGCATGCATATGGAAAATTCATCAGCATATTGCACATTACCCATAATAAAATATACAATTAAAACAGCATAATAAAACAGATAAAAATGAGATTAAAGCACCTAATAAGTTAACATACACACCTTATTTGTACATATGCACATACCTACATACACACTCCTGTAGCATTCAAGAGTCTAATTGAATTATAATACAATGACACTATTAAAAATATTAAATGCCAGTTATATTTATGAGTATATTTATGGGTGGACTTGTACCTTCATGGTTTTGAATAAAACAGTATAGTTATACTAGATAATAAAAACAAATTTGCGCATCACAACCACTCTGTTTAAGAAAAAAATGACTTTATTCATGTGAGCCAATAAATTTGGCCCAAACAAAACTAACACTTCTGATGAGGCAAAACTCTGCATTTCTGAGAGCCATATGATGTATTTTAGCCACAAAATGACCACTGTTTCACAAAATGATTATACTAAACTGTTTAAAAATCACTTTGAAAATTTGAAACATTAATTTTATATACCCAAAAATTGGGGGAAAAAATCGAGCCTTGCGCGTGCTATCATGTCCGTCAAAAAAATTACCATCTACTGGTTCTAATATCTCTACAAAAAGACATGAGACAAGACATTTTTGGGCATCAATCACATTATTGAATAATTCCCAATTCCTTGCCTTGTGGTCCACCTGTCTGAAAAATACATTGCACAAATGATCACCATGTCAATGTCTGTCAAAAATGCATAAGAGTACTGGTATTTCCTTAAAATTGAGGCGTTAAAACTCAGGTCATCTTAGTGTATAAATCTTACCATTCAGGCAGTGATAGCTATCCGCTGGCTTTTAGAAGCAAGTTAAAGACAAAAGCAAACCGGCTGATTTCAACAGACAATCAATACAGCCTGAGCGTGTTTTCACCGAGTGGCCAGTCATGGAAGTACAAATTCTCGGCTTCGGATTGGTCAGTTTGCTGATGTGACGTGGCACTGACCTCGTGAATATCCGTGTTTCTCATATATTATGTAAAAGCTACTGAGAAATAAACACTTCAGAAATTAAAAATGCTGTTTATGTAACCGGATAACACCTCTGGAGTCATTTACAAGACATTTTACAGACGTTAGCGTGTGTGCTAACTTACGCTGACTCAAAGCTAACTTGGTATGAAGTTAAATTTGTCTCATCGTGCTCACCTGACAAAATTTAGAAGAGATGTATAGGTGGCTTTGAAGCAGCACTTTCTCACCTGTTTCCTGTAATCTATCAACACGTCACCGTGCTGTTAAACACAAAAAATTAAAGTTTCATTACCAACATTGAATGTTGCTTCAGTGCAGCCTTTACCACATTTACCTAACACACAAAAGGTCTCTGGTTCAACACCAGACAGAAACATTTGGCAGCACGGTGTCTTAGAGGTTAGTACTTTTGCTTCAGAGCAAGAAGGTTGTGAGATTAATTCCCACCTGATTCTTTCTGTGTGGAGTTTGCATGTTCTCCCCGTGTCTGTATGGGTTGCTCCGGCTTCCTCCCACTTCCAGAGACATGCAGGCAAGTGTGTGTGAGTGTGACTGAGTTTGCCTGTCTACGTGTATGTGGCCCTGTGACAGACTGGCATCCTGTCCAGGGTGTACCCCGCCTCTCGCCCTATGACTGCTGGGATAGGCTCCTTTCCTCTCAGCGCATACAACCCCTGGCAAAAATTATGGAATCACCAGCCTTGGAGGATGTTCAGTTGTTTAATTTTGTAGAAAAAAAGCAGATCACAGACATGACACAAAACTAAAGTCATTTCAAATGGCAACTTTCTGGCTTTAAGAAACACTATAAGAAATCAGGAAAAAAAATTGTGGCAGTCAGTAACGGTTACTTTTTTAGACCAAGCAGAGGGAAACAAATATGGACTCACTCGATTCTGAGGAATAAATTATGGAATCACCCTGTAAATTTTCATCCCCAAAACTAATACCTGCATCAAATCAGATCTGCTCGTTAGTCTGCATCTAAAAAGAAGTGATCACACCTTGGAGAGCTGTTGCACCAAGTGGACTGACATGAATCATGGCTCCAACACGAGAGATGTCAATTGAAACAAAGGAGAGGATTATCAAACTCTTAAAAGAGAGTAAATCATCACGCAATGTTGCAAAAGATGTTGGTTGTTCACAGTCAGCTGTGTCTAAACTCTGGACCAAATACAAACAACATGGGAAAGTTGTTAAAGGCAAACATACTGGTAGACCAAGGAAGACATCAAAGCGTCAAGACAGAAAACTTAAAGCAATATGTCTCAAAAATCGAAAATGCACAACAAAACAAATGAGGAACGAATGTGAGGAAACTGGAATCAATGTCTGTGACCGAACTGTAAGAAACCGCCTAAAGGAAATGGGATTTACATACAGAAAAGCTAAACGAAAGCCATCATTAACACCTAAACAGAAAAAAACAAGGTTACAGTGGGCTAAGGAAAAGCAATCGTGGACTGTGGATGACTGGATGAAAGTCATAGTCAGTGATGAATCTTGAATCTGCATTGGGCAAGGTGATGATGCTGGAACTTTTGTTTGGTGCCGTTCCAATGAGATTTATAAAGATGACTGCCTGAAGAGAACATGTAAATTTCCACAGTCATTGATGATATGGGGCTGCATGTCAGGTAAAGGCACTGGGGAGATGGCTGTCATTACATCATCAATAAATGCACAAGTTTACGTTGATATTTTGGACACTTTTCTTATCCCATCAATTGAAAGGATGTTTGGGGATGATGAAATCATTTTTCAAGATGATAATGCATCTTGCCATAGAGCAAAAACTGTGAAAACATTCCTTGCAAAAAGACACATAGGGTCAATGTCATGGCCTGCAAATAGTCCGGATCTTAATCCAATTGAAAATCTTTGGTGGAAGTTGAAGAAAATGGTCCATGACAAGGCTCCAACCTGCAAAGCTGATCTGGCAACAGCAATCAGAGAATGTTGGAGCCAGATTGATGAAGAGTACTGTTTGTCACTCATTAAGTCCATGCCTCAGAGACTGCAAGCTGTTATAAAAGCCAGAGGTGGTGCAACAAAATACTAGTGTTGGAGCGTTCTTTTGTTTTTCATGATTCCATAATTTTTTCCCTCTGCTTGGTCTAAAAAAGTAACAGTTACTGACTGACAATTTTTTTTCCTGATTTCTTATAGTGTTTCTTAAAGCCAGAAAGTTGCCATTTGAAATGACTTTAGTTTTGTGTCATGTCTGTGATCTGCTTTTTTTCTACAAAATTAAATGACTGAATGAACATCCTCCGAGGCTGGTGATTCCATAATTTTTGCCAGGGGTTGTAGAAGTGGCCCATGTAAGTGGGAACGCTGATTCAACTGCCTGCCTGTTATGTGTCATATGTAATCAGTGACCTTAAAAGCATCTAATGCATCTCAGACTTACACTTTCGGCCCCACAACTACTCAGCATTGATGTCACGTTGATGTCATAAAAATAGGACTTCACTTCATCAAACACTGACACTTCCCAGCCCAGTCTCACATTTATTTTTTTTGTTTTTTTATTTCGTGCTCCTGTGACAAAATGAGTAAAATTTTGGTGACGGGGCTTTTTTAAAGTCACTGTTCCTAACCCTACTCCTACCCCCAACCCTAACCTTAATCATAACCTAATCCTACTCCTTCCCCCCGCCCTAACCATAATCACCCCCTCCCCCGTTTCACTTTTAATTTCATGCAGCCGTCACGGAATGAATTAGAATGAATTTGTGCTGCCGTGACGAAAATGAGGTGCTTTTCATCACAATATCAGGAACCAATAGATTAATGTATATTTCATGCTGCTGATTCACGACTTGCCGTGACACCAGGTTCCACTTCCAGCACTCACAAAATGATTATTTCCTATTTGCCTCTTAAGCCATTTGTGTTTTAGGACACACCTCTTGCAGTTTTCATCCACACATATTGTGCGCAGATCAAATATAGTTGCTACGTCTAAGAAACATTTTTGTTTAAAGCTACAGTGTTTAGGGTTTAGTGCCATCTAGTGGTAGGTTGCAAATTGTATAATGTTGTTGCTGGTCACCATTTTGTTTCCATTTATGTTTTGCTTCTTTGGTGTTTGAGGATTCATAAAAAAATAGGGTGAACAACTAGTAGACAGTGTATAAGGGAGAAACCACTGATTCCGCTTCTTTTTTCTTCACTTTTTCTGCTGCACAGTAAAAGGCAAAGTATGTCTCCTCCCAGTCCCAGCCTCCCAGTCACAGGATGCGGGACTTCTCTGTGTTCCCAGGGTGAAGAAGAAGTCAGCAGGTCAAAGAGCTTTTTCTCATCGTGCACCCACCCTGTGGAACAGTCTTCCTGCGACCGTGAGGCAGTCAGAGTCCGTGGACATTTTTAAGTCAAGACTCAAAACCTATTTTTATTCTCTTACTTATGAATAGTTGTTATTTTTATTTGTTTTATTCTTTTACTTCTGTTTTTATTTATGTATTTGAAATTTTTTTTATTCATTTTTAATTATTTATTCAATTTTATGTTGACTTGTTTTATGTAAGGCGCCTGATTTGGCGCATTATAAGCTAATTAAACTTAAACTTATGTCCCCTTTTGGGCCACTTGTATCAACATGGCGGCCTCCATGAGGGGGCCCACTCTCATGAACATGGAGAGTTCATTCTGTGCTCATGAAAACATAAATTCTTTGTTGCTGGTAATTATTATACAAATAATGAATGTTTATGAGTTCAATGGTATGAATATTTCATAAGGTGAAAGATGAATGTACCATTCAACGAGGCGTTGCCAATTTAATATTTAATTTGCAAATTAAATATTTGTTCCATTGAAAGAATGTAAAAACATTCATTATTTGTTTTATATAACAGCTAAAATAGATTCTTGTCATTTGACATTATATTAATTTAAAAACAACAGAAAAGGGAATTACATTTTGGTGCATCATTGCTGCTTTGACATCAACAGTCGACCACAAACTTTAAATAGGAGTCCAAAATTGTTCTCAGTCAACTTGGAAAAACACTTAGATAGTTCAAAAATAATTCTGACGATGTTGTCTGTGATACTCCCCCACCCCCCAAAAAAACTTTGTGTACTTCCTCAATCCAGCGAAAAATCACGTCACAAATTTGTCGAGCTTTTCATCCTAACAGCTCTTCATGCCTCCAGATGGCTTTTGGCTAAGTGGATTTGTTTGTTTGTGTGTGTTATAAGAATTAGCACCGTCAGTTAACTCCTTCAAATTATTGCCCGTCACCGAAACAAATTCCGCCATGTTTAGGTCAACACCACCCCCACTACAATTTGTTCATGTAAATGGGGAATCTTCTTCACAGACTAAAGTTAATTATGGAGTTCCACAAGGTTCTGTGCTAGGACCAATTTTATTCACTTTATACATGCTTCCCTTAGGCAGTATTATTAGACGGTATTGCTTAAATTTTCATTGTTACGCAGATGATACCCAGCTTTATCTATCCATGAAGCCAGAGGACACACACCAATTAGCTAAACTGCAGGATTGTCTTACAGACATAAAGACATGGATGACCTCTAATTTCCTGCTTTTAAACTCAGATAAAACTGAAGTTATTGTACTTGGCCCCACAAATCTTAGAAACATGGTGTCTAACCAGATCCTTACTCTGGATGGCATTACCCTGACCTCTAGTAATACTGTGAGAAATCTTTGAGTCATTTTTGATCAGGATATGTCATTCAAAGCGCATATTAAACAAATATGTAGGACTGCTTTTTTGCATTTATGCAATATCTCTAAAATCAGAAAGGTCTTGTCTCAGAGTGATGCTGAAAAACTAATTCATGCATTTATTTCCTCTAGGCTGGACTATTGTAATTCATTATTATCAGGTTGTCCTAAAAGTTCCCTAAAAAGCCTTCAGTTAATTCAAAATGCTGCAGCTAGAGTACTGACGGGGACTAGAAGGAGAGAGCATATCTCACCCATATTGGCCTCTCTTCATTGGCTTCCTGTTAATTCTAGAATAGAATTTAAAATTCTTCTTCTTACTTATAAGGTTTTGAATAATCAGGTCCCATCTTATCTTAGGGACCTCGTAGTACCATATCACTCCAATAGAGCGCTTCGCTCTCAGACTGCAGGCTTACTTGTAGTTCCTAGGGTTTGTAAGAGTAGAATGGGAGGCAGAGCCTCAGCTTTCAGGCTCCTCTCCTGTGGAACCAGCTCCCAATTCAGATCAGGGAGACAGACACCCTCTCTACTTTTAAGATTAGGCTTAAAACTTTCCTTTTTGCTAAAGCTTATAGTTAGGGCTGGATCAGGTGACCCTGAACCATCCCTTAGTTATGCTGCTATAGACGTAGACTGCTGGGGGGTTCCCATGATGCACTGTTTCTTTCTGTTTTTGCTCTATATGCACCACTCTGCATTTAATCATTAGTGATCGATCTCTGCTCCCCTCCACAGCATGTCTTTTTCCTGGTTCTCTCCCTCAGCCCCAACCAGTCCCAGCAGAAGACTGCCCATCCCTGAGCCTGGTTCTGCTGGAGGTTTCTTCCTGTTAAAAGGGAGTTTTTCCTTCCCACTGTAGCCAAGTGCTTGCTCACAGGGGGTCGTTTTGACCGTTGGGGTTTTACATAATTATTGTATGGCCTTGCCTTACAATATAAAGCGCCTTGGGGCAACTGTTTGTTGTGATTTGGCGCTATATAAAAAATTGATTGATTGATAGTGTGTGTGTGGCTGGAGTTTGCAGCGTGCAATGGTACAAAATGTATGGAACCAAATTTGCACAGTAAATGGAAGGCAACACATATGGGGCGAATAATCCATGTCACATGACATACAAAGCACCAATCAAATGACAAGCTGTTATATAAACCCTAATGAACAGATGGTTATAAATTCTGTAGTCCGCTACTAAACACTTCTCAAGCCTCCATTCTGTACCGTTACTCATTTGATTCATGAATAAGGTCAGTTCACTGGATTTTTGAATTCACAGTGGAGATACTGTATTGTTAGTTTTGTATATTTGTGAGTATGATTTTTGGATGCGGTGGACAGTAGTAACATACAGTGATGTGTAGAAGGAGTGAACATACCGGTGGTCTGTTGATGAGCCAGTAAGCTTGCTCCTGACATTCTAGAACAATGCGGTCAGCCTTCCTCCTCTGTTTGGACGCCCTAAACATAAATCACACAGTTACAGTGTGTGCGTGCATGTGTGTGTGTGTGTGTGTGTGTGTGTACCTCAGCTGTTCCCTGGCTTGCATTACCACAAAGTCCCAGGTGTGGTTGATCCTCTTGTGCAGCTGACTGTACCTTTCCTACAGAGATGGAAAATAAAAAAGCACAGCAAAAACAAGAGCAGTGTTAAATGTAAAAATAACGACGACATAGTGCTGTTACGCCAGCCTTGGTACACATAAAATCGTATTTTCTGTCTGCAGCATGTACATGCAGACATTAATTACCTTTTCGTATTCCATCAGTTCTCCTTGTTTTCTGATGTTCTTTTTTGCCAAATAGATTGCTGATGGGATATATAGAAAAACAATAAATAAATGAATCAAAAAAATGCAAAATAGATTTAAAGCACGTTTCATGAAAAGCACATCAAATTTAGTTATTACCTGTTAGCACATTTTTAGTGACTTTAAAATGGAAACGAGACGTATAGCCTCGGAGTGGGGGTGTCCCACTGTCCATAGAGGTCACCCTCATAGTGTCCGAGGCCGATCTTCACGACCTGTGGTGCGTGGTTTAAAACTCAAAAGCAGTATGGGTTGTGTCTAACTCTGCTTTACTATCCATGCAGCATGAAATCTGAACACAAAGTAATGCCCAAGCTGTTTGTACTTCATCACCTAATTAGTCAATGGCATGTTTTGGGCATAACATGAAATAAACCAGTCCTGCCCTGGCTTCAGTCCTCCCAGTGTCCTGCTACACCCACAGAGTCCACTCCAAAGTTTCTGGCATCCCCCGACTCCACTCCAGAGTTTCCTACAGAGGCTGCCACTAAGCCCGCACCAGAGGATGCTGCAGTTAATGAGCCCTCTCAAGAGGATGATGTGGCCTCCGTTCCTGTCTCCAGGGTGGCTAACAAACAGCTTTTGTCCCTGAAGTGGTTGAAGGTTGGCATGCTTCATCAGCTCCTGCTGTTCCTGACTCCGAGGCAGGCAAAGGTTGGCATGCCTCATCTATTGTTGTAGTTTCTGGCTCCAAGGAGGTCAAAGGTCAATGGGCCCCAACAGCTCCTGCAGTTCCTGACTCACAGGTGGTTGAATGCTGTCGCGCCTCATCAGCATCAGTTCCTGTTCCTCACTCTTGAACAGTCAAGGATCAGCATACCTCATCTGATCATGAGGTTCCTGTTTCTGGAATGGTTGACAAGCAGCATGTCTCATCTGTTCCTGTCATCTTGGCAAACATGGCAGGTAGGGATGCACAGATCCACATTTCACTTCTGATCTGATTCCGATACCTAAATTTGGATACTGCCGATACCGACACTATTCCGATACCAGAGCTCTGTTCGCTTTAATATTGTTATTATCATTATTGTTGATTTTTAAACCCTCAACTGCGGTGCGGAAGAAACAGCTCAGCTTCAGCTCAGAAACCTCCCCTGCCCCCTTGCCTCCTCACACTCAGCAGTAAACAGAGCAGAGAGCATGCAGCAGCAATTGAGAAGTTTCACAGATGTGGCTTATCTCCGGTATCGGAAAACGATACTAATAATGGATTGGATCAGTCCCAACCTTAATGGCAAGGCACACCTCGTCAGCACCTGACTATATATTTGGCCAGGGCCTCCTTGAGATATTTTTATCCTTGTTAGATTATCTTCCTGTGCTTCTCCTATGTTGGTTATTTCTTGTGCTGTTGCTTTGGCGTCTCCTCTATATTGGTTCTGTGTGTCTTTGCTTCCTGTTGACTGGTCTCCACATTCACGTCTTTTCTCTCCCTTGCTCTCTGGTCTCTGGCTCCTCCTGGCCTCCTCCTGTTGCACTATCCCCTGTCTACTCTGTACATGTGTGTTTTGAATTCAGTTATCTCTTTTCTACGTAGAATCACCCTCACAGCATGTAGGTTCCTCCCTCTGCCTTTTGTCATTTGCTGGTGTATCCTGGTTTGGTTCCTGGTTTGTTCCCGTGCTTAGTTAACTGATTTATTTGCTCAACTCCAGTGTGTGTTTTCCTAGTGAGTCTCTAGTGCCATTTGCTTTTGTGATTTCTTGGACTCAATCCCAGTGAATTGTTGGGCTTATATGGACTCACCAAAGTGGTATTAAATCCCTTCATTATTTTAAATGTGTGCTTCCCTGTGCCTTTGTGTGCCTCCAATTTGGTTCAGTTCAGCAGTCAACTTGACAATTTTGAAGCATTCACCAATTTTCTGAATCAGTCATTTCATGTAGTATTTTGAGCTTTTGGTAACACCAAATCATAATCTGAAGCAATTGGCTCATTTATTGTTTCTGCCTTTCCTAAGCAATACATTATTTTGTGAAACAACTGGCTCATTTGGGGTTTCAAGAATTTAAAAACAATCACTATTATTGTACAGCACAATATGCTATGGTACGATGTACTGTGGTATAGTAGTGTATTAATGTACAGTTCAGTATAATTTATGAAGGCTTCATTTGGTGTTTCCAGATTTTAAACTAGTGAATTATCTTCTGAAATAATTGATTTTTTTTGTTTCATGCACTGCAAAACAACAGCTGGACTTCTGGCTGTGGTGTAAAAATGTCACTGTATGTAATTCATACTGAACAAAACAACTTCCAAATGTTGAAACAAATTGCTTGTTTAGTTTATTGGACCATTCTGTTACACTAAACAAGTGGGTCATTTAATAGTTTAAGCATTTCAAAGTAATGAATCATTTTTGAAGCATTTATTTGGAGTTCATTTGGTTCAAATATTCAAAAATGGTAATTTTAGTTATCAAGGTGGGAAATTACGACCCCTCCAAGCTATGCCTCTTGCATAGAATTATGGGTAATTTATCACATTAATTTATGTGTGATGTTGAGTGTTGAATGGTTTTCTTCACATTTATCCTGTGCCGCCGCACGCTGCCTTCTTATGGCTTCAGTTTACTGTTAGCGTTGTCTTCTTACCATAGTCCAGCTCTGACGCAGGCCATTGCGTGCTAGTCCAGAAGTAAGGGGTCTGCGAAAAACAAGCCACAAATTCTACTTCCTCCTGCAGACTGCCATGAGGCAACTGATGAAAGTTTTTAAGCGAAGTGCATGAGACGCACAGGAGAGTCCGTGAAATACAGAACAATAAAAGTTACATCAGAATCATTAAGGCAATTCTTGTGTTTGGGGTGTTTTTTACAAACATAGTAAAGAAGCACAGAAGGTATGATCAACTGACCTGGAAGCGGTAAGGTGATTCATCAGGCCGTAACACAAGAGATCTTGGCTCCTTGAGGGGGTAAATGTATCCATATCTCACCAGCATTTTGCCAAGGTGCAGGGCCTCTGTCACCACCAGAGAAGAAAGCAAAGGCTTATTAAGAAACAGTCTGCCTCAATTACTTCTGGTGATGCTCAAAGTTGTGGAGGTGGTTAAAAAATGCCTGAACTTATTTATTAAGTTTCATGTAACATGAAATGTTCTCTAGTGTGACATTAGGTTCTTATGAGATCAAACTAATTGAAGGCTGAAATGATTTACTTCACAAGACCTTCTGTATCACTGCATCATGTTTAGGCTTGTGAGTATGCAGTGCATCCAGAAAGTATGAGGTATCTTATAAAACTAACCTGCAGTTTTATAAAAAAAAAAAAACTATATGGATTTGAATGACATGCGATTACACCAATCATGCTTGAACCCTCGTGCGCATGCGTGAGTTTTTTCACGTGTGTCGGTGACGTCATTTCCCTGTGGGCAGGCTTTGAGTGAGCACTGGTCCCGCCCTCTTGGCTGAATTCCTTTGTTTCACACGCTGCTCGAGACGGTGCGCATTGCTTTATCAAACTTTATCTGGACCTGTGAGGGATATCTGAGTGGACACTATTCGAGACGCCGCCGCCTCAGAGTGCAGATCGCTGTCAGGCGCCGTGGGCCGTCCGTAAAGCGACACACACCAAAATCTCTCATCAGCCGTTAAAATTTTCACCGAAAACCAGCTGAATTTATCGAATGGTGTCCATTCAGTTGTGCCTTACAGTTTTAGAAAAACGTTTTATCAAACAAAGCAGCAGTCTCTGAGCCATTCCTAAACAATGAAAAAATCGACGAGAGGGTGGGCGACTCCTCACTCAAAGACT